>NC_089210.1:3905334-4090334 GCF_963930695.1 Labrus bergylta | reverse complement strand
TGTGTTTAAAATAATTTCATTCAGACTGTTAATGTTCAGGTTTGACAGATTTTCAGAGTATAAAACCTTGACTGCAGGATGTATTTTTACACTCCCTTTATCCTTAGTGTGTGAGTCCGAGAAGAAAAGCGAGGACGGCGAAAGAGAAATTATGTTTGTGTGGGTGGAAAAATGACATCAACGGTCTTTTCAAGGACATCTCAAGGTAACCAGAGAGCTCCCACTCCTCCATATACATCCATTTTTCTGTCTGCCACACACCTCCACGCTCTCTCACCATCATCCATCTGCAGCTTCCTTCTGTGACGACACGCTCTTTAAAAACGCCCCCAAACACGGACCAAAAACATGACGCTGGATTATGATTGGCTCGGCCGCGCTGCCCGGTTGCTATGGAGCAGTGAGGATTTCTGATTGTCGGATGTGTGGACGGGCGGGGAGGGTGTGGTGACGGCTGTACAGCGGCACTGGAAGGTGATTTGTCATGTGTCTCTTAAATTAGAGGCAGAAAAGATGAAAGTTTAATGAAGTTTAATGATCGCTCGGGAGAAAATGGGTCACTTCAGCTGCAAATAGTCAGAAGTCACAGCAAAGAGAAACAGCTTATTTATAGAAAACAGATGTTATGTGCCAATTTCCAAACAGAACTGTTAAAATCTATAAGCAGGGGTTCATTTTAAAGGGTTTTGTGAAAGGAGAAAAACCCATAATGTTGGGTTGAATATTAGAAAATCATATTGGTGAAGTTTAGTGAAATGCTCAATTTATATTTCTGACGTTATACGCAACGTTGACAAAGAATATAGGCCTGTCTATACATGTTTTATTTTAATGATGCTTATGTCAAACAGATTTGGCCTATACATTATTTAATATTCTATTTCCATTTCTTATGTACATCTTTATTTAGATTGTTTAGTCTACTATTTGTTGTTATCAGCTCTTATTTATTCTGTTATGTAGCTGAATTGGTTTAATTTGATGACTCATGTTAATTTGCTTTATTAAATAAAGAGCAACAACAGCTGTCTGAAAAATGAAAAAGAGTATGTGATATTACCTGTGACATTGTGGGTCTACATGTCATTCCTCCTCACAGACTCCAGGTACCTGCTCTATATTTTGTGTGTATGTATCTTTAAGTGGGCTATAAAGACGCGAAAAAAGCGCTCAGTTTGTTTCTGCTCCCAGCTGTCCCTGAGAAGTTTCTCTTGTTGGTCGACCGTTTTCCGTGTATGTTTCTTCTTGTTTTAGTCAATGTGTTCGTAAATCCGCTCACTGGTGTTCCTCTTGAAGACATTTGGATCATTAGTTTATATTTTCGGATATTTTTCGGCCTTTTTGGAAGTTACAGGCAGCAGCTGCAGTCACACAGGCGGACTGGATGTAAAACACGGAGTGAACTTTATGGAAAACACGGACTGGACTCTATGGGACTCCCTGGACTGAAAGGTATCTTCAGTAATTCTGAGAAATACAATCTTTTCTTTCTTTACCGCCTTCTTAATTAGCATCAAAATGAACAACTGAAGTGAAGTGACTGAACTGCTTTGGCGATTTGATTACTGTTTGTGGATGTAAAACATGGACTGGATTTACTGTTTGTGAATGTAAAACATGGACTGGTTTTCGGAATTTCTGGAAAGAACTGATGTTTTCCTTTATTCAGTCTTTCACCAAATGAACTTAAATAATTTAATGGAATGAAAAACAATCAGCGCTGTATTGATTGTTAGTTGATATATTTGGCTTTTCTGTTCATGAGATTAATGGAGATTGGGACCATACATTCATATAATAAATCATATATAAAGATAGGCTAATTTTGTCATAGACTTCTATACAGTCAGAATTCTGTTTGAAATCATCTTCTCAGGCTAGTAGAAAAATTGCAGTTTAGGCATTTCAGGGCTGATTTATCAGACTTTTAGGCTATATCTTTCTGTACAACGTTGTTGTAAGTAGCCCATTTTCCACACCTGACAACAGTTTATGTTTAGGAACTAAACTTCCACAGCCCTGCACCCCTCCACCCTGTTAAATTCATTATACTTGTTGATTATCTTCCAATTAGAGACTAAATGTTTCCTCACACTGCTTGGGTAAATACGGACACTGGGGCAGAGCGTGTGGAATTGATTTACTGCCCTCATTTTCCAAAAGGATGACAGTGAAGTTGAATTATTCACGAAGTCTACACTTCTCATGGAGGGCTAACCTTTAAGGAGGACTTTAGCTACGCTTGTTAGAACCTGACTGATAAACCCAAAGCTTTCAGGGCTGCAGAAATGACTGGCTGAGGCATGAAGTATGAGACATCAACTCTGAGGAAGGATCACTCATCTTCGTCCCCCTCGAACATTTGCTCTGGCAGATTGCGGAAAACTCAATTTGCTGTGAAAATCTGCATCACCATGACGGACATATCGCATTAGATGTGACTGATTGTAAACTCAGACAACATACAAATTGAAGAAAATGAAATGAGGTCATCATTTCCATAGGGCCTCAAGATTCGGACACAGTTGATGCCGTGCCGTCCTTTGTGTTCGGGCCTCTGAACATGGGGGCTTAGCAGTCCAAGGTAACCATTTATGTAAAAAAACAAACTTCTGATCAAAAAGTATCTCTTTTATCTTTTTCTTTTTGAATGGTACTTAAATGTTTGTTTGTTTGGTGTTTTATTGTTTCTTGAGTTTGAATTTTCAGTTGCCTTTTTTGGGTCGGGATGAATTACTACTTATTCTCTGGCTCCTTTCAAAAAAGACACTCAAATATTGTTCGGCTCCCAACCTAACTGGCACTTGAGCAACAGGGGGAATGTTTCTATAAACCACACACTTCTAAAACTCACTACACAAGTTGGACTCATTTGTGTGTTTTTACATTGAAGAGGCTTTTTTTTATTTCATGCCATAAAATCCCAGGCTGTCTCATTCTGTTTTTTATTGTTCAATAGCTCCTCCATTACGGCTCGTTGTACCACAGAAGAAGCTCAAGTGTTTCTCTCCGGATGGCCTGTATTGCAATATTCCCACCATCATTCTGAAAGAGAATAAAACATTTGCTCCCCGCTCATGCGCTTCCCTTTCCAGTGGGATCCCACTCTGCCGTATGGTCGTATACGTTCTTCTCTTTCATGCATGTTTGAGACGAGGACAGGGATTCTTTGATCCTTTGTTACCTTTTCTGCAGCTGGAGTCTCAGTTTTTTCTGTATTTTTTTCTCTCTCTGAATTGAGAAACCATCTGCTCCCGTGACAGTTTGTAGCAAAGCGTTGTCGGCTGCTGCGCTCCGATTCTCACAGATGCTGCTGTCAGACCGCCAGCCGGAGAGCTGGGCACGCGTCCTGCTGCACACTGTGTTTGTTTGTGTCTGTGTGACACTTCCTAAAGCACCTTTTAACTCCTTTTGAGGCAAATTTGTTTACCGACTTAATGCATGAGTCAGGGAAAATTGTGAAAATGTTGGTGTCGGTCAAATATCGTGCTCAAACTGAAACGCAGCCAGCCGCCACAATCCTCCAGGATTGTAGCTCAAGACTGGTTGCAGCTTTGTTTAATGGGCCTGACCTCCACGCTCTAATACTCGATGTAAACACGCACAATTAAAGGAGCAATATGCGACTCTGACACCTAGTGTTTAAAATGGGTACTGCAGTCCAAATTCAAAACATCGGAGAGAGCTGCCTCCCCGTCCCCTCCTCCCTAGAGTCGATTTGAACGCAGGTTGCCATGACGCGGACACTGAAGCTTCAGTGTTTAGCCAGCTCTGCATCGGTCTGTAAACCTTTCTGCGTTCTAATCTCCAATATTGATCCTAGTTTGACCACATTTTTTGTCGAGGCTTTTTAGGTCGGGTAGAATCAGTTCTATTTGAACCAGTTCTCTTGCCTGCTTCCATCGTTGCAACACCTGTTGGTTTGATGTTTGTCTGGTAAATCGAAGGGCATTGATAAAGGCCGTATTGGAGTGTCTTTAAACCGCCTATTTGTCTGGTCAAAACAGACCATTCAAGACTGGAATTGGACTTAGAAAGAGGACATACTGATCAAAAAGATGCACATTCTTCCTTTGACCTTTGATTGATCGGCTTTCTTGAAACAACTGAAAAAGGTCTTGAGTTTTAGTTACACTTTTTTCCCCCTTATTTAGCAAAACAGTAATTTTTTTTAATGTATTGAGGATCTAATCAAGATGGACAAGTTGTCTATTCTCTCATTGATGTTAATTTCATTTGACTGAAGTCAGTCTCCATCCTGTCAGTTAATTATTAACGTGAAGGGCAGATATTCAAAGAAAAAAATATACATATTTTAATACCTCATGCAGGAAAATGTTTTGTCAGA
Organism: Labrus bergylta; assembly: GCF_963930695.1. NCBI lineage: Eukaryota > Metazoa > Chordata > Actinopteri > Labriformes > Labridae > Labrus > Labrus bergylta. Next base: position 4,085,986 of record NC_089210.1, on the reverse strand, counting down.
GGAATTTCCAAACCACTGGTGCACGCTGCTTTACCTTTTCAGATGTTCAGTAAAGAATTATAGATATTCTGCATTTCATCAGTCGGGGAAACAGTAGAGAAAGAAAAGCAAACAGACTGAAGACAAAACCCACAAAAAAAAAGAGGGAAACCAGCTGCAGCTTCAAGTTGTTGTCTTTAGGTGTGAATGATTGTTTGACTCAAACAGCTGTTTGGTGGAAGGACGACATGTTGCAGCGTGGTGTGAGGCTTGTTTATAAGATGCATTATATGATATGTGCTCTCAGAACATGTGAGAGACAAAGGCTGCGTGAAGAATCCTCCCTTTTCCCTTTCATTATTTAACCACCTTCCTTTGAATTCGAGCTTATGTATGATTGAACAGGGCTTAATTTTAGATTGAATTTCTGACAAGAGCACTCGCTATTTAAAGCGCGACTTTTGCGAGAGTGAAGGGGCCGAACGAGTCAGGGACAGCCGGTGAATGACACGGTTAATATGCACTCGGCGCGGTCACCTTAAGAGGAGCTGGCAGTGACGGATGCCGAGGGAACGAGCACTAAAAGGGATCGATCAAACCCTCAGCGTGTGTAAATATTCATGTCAACACGCTGAAACACCCTCATGGAGAGTACTAGTACACACAGTGCTGCTGCAGACAGGAGAGTTAGAGTGTCTTACATCACAGGGCTGTCGATTACAACCACACTTTCCACCCAGCCTGAACGAGTGGAGGAAACAAAAGTCCATTTTTTTAGAATTCATTGGATCTATTTGAATGCAGGTTGTAGTTTTATTTCTATAAAAGCTTATTTATGTGTATCCAATACTTTAGTGTAATTAGATCTTTTTATGAACTTTTCAAACATCTTCTCCTCATGGGTATTTGTCTCGTTGTTGCAGAGCTTTTTCCCCTGTCGCCTAATTATCCACAACACTGTCTATAAAAGTCAAATCTTACCAATAGTTACCCATAAGCCCCTGCAGTCTGAATCACCTCTGATTTAAACTCCTACATGCTTTCACAGAAGTGTTTATATTATATATTTTTATCCAAAGGACATTTTTTAACACAACTGGAATGAAATATGTCAAAAGAACTAGAATCACAAAGGCAAAAAACACACAGTGGACCTTCACTCGGCGGATTTTTAAGAGGTGTGGAGGAGTGTTAGTGTGAATGAGGAGTCAGACTAAAGGTCCAGGATGACGAAGGTGTTCTCTTTTATAATCCTTAGGATGGATGAGTTTGTCTTTCATGGACGCTTTTCAAATGTAGAGATGTTTTCTTGAAATGAAGTTTTTATATTCAGAAACCGTCAAAGTGTTAGATTGGGAAAGTTATTGTGTTGTAGTCTACAAAAGACTTGGCTAGATGACCTGACGTTTCCACCATGGTATCAAAACTCTTTTGTATTTGCGATATTGTGAAATTGAAGTTATATGCCCCCCTTCAAAATATGTAAAGAAAATCCACCCAGGATTAAAAACACAAGTTACCCTTACAAGTTAAACTTCTCCTACGTCTATTGTCCTCATTCTGAAGCAAACTCTTAAGTAAATATGAGGCCACTCTCATACATAGCGGGAGCGGGAGTTATGATACACCTGCAGGAGCTACTTGATTGTTTTATAGTAATGATGTTGCTTTTATTCAAAATGAAGTACAAGCCATGGTTCAGCTTTTACAAGCTTTGATCAGAGCCTGACCCGTGTCAGTAAGGCTTTTAAAAAGGAACTGCTTTAATGAGACATTTTTTATCTCCTCTGAACAACATCGGTTAACACTAAAACTGCAGAAACCGCTCACATGACAGCTCCTGTTCGACACCAAACCAATTAAAAAATATCATCCTGCAACACTACAGTACATAAACCGTATCAAATATCCCATTTGTGGATATGTGCTTGTGTTTTGCTATCAGCAGTTTAATTTGAATTTAATTAAATCCATATTTAGCAAAGATGTTTAAATGCAGCAGGGGGATGGGGGGTGGGGGGGTTTGTGCTAGCAAAGGTGGAGTTATCAGAGGTAAGCAATCTGCGCTTGTGGCTAACTGATTAGCTTGCTCATTAGCTCGTTAACTATCCCACCTGTGAAAGAGGCCACACCCCTAAATCAAGATTGAGGCTGCAGAATTCAACAGGCCAATTATTTAAAAACTCAACCCCAATCAGTCACATTAAAAGAGAAATGAGCCAAAGAGACAAAAACTGGTTTTGAACAAGGCTCTAAACAAGTTTGTTTCTGCTGTAAAGTTGGACATTTTAACATCTCTCTAAGGGGCTCTAAGGGGACTGCATCACTTCTGGAGGCAGCCTCAAGCGGACACTAGAAGAACTGCACTTTTTGGGACTTTCTGCTTTGGCTTCATTTCTTAGCCCAGGAGATTGCTGCTTGGTTTCCACACCTTGACCTTGTTAGGGTGGCATGTTTGAAGGGCCGACAGATGTAGTTGTACAACGTTTGACAAGAGGTTTTTTTTTGATTGTTTGTGTTGTTTTCAAAGGACATCAAAACCATCGAGTTAATCTGTGCTGGTAAATACGCCCTCTGGAATCACGGCAGATATCTTTTAATCCGGTTGAGAAAGGAAACACGGCAGGAAGCATTTTCATTTCAGATACTCATCTGTTTGAAGTGACCAAAGATTGTCGCCCTCATTCTGCAGCCGTCACCTGTCAAACAGCTCCTGCACAAACCTTTTCACGATGACATCGCCCCCCCACCGAGAGCGAGAGATCGGTGATGATTCTCGGAGGAGTTACACATGTCTACTTTCAAGAGCTGTGTGGCAATTTTTTCAGGAGTTTTTTTTTGAGCATCCACGTCAAATCCTGCCCCCCCCCACCTCCCACCCTCCCTCCCTCCCTCCCTCCTTGGAGGATGCTCGGGGTGCTGGCATGTTGACAAGAGCAGCTGCCTCAGTCAACCTGATAAGAAGCAGCACATCTAAAGACTGAATAATGGCCTGCTGTCCTCACGCCAGCGGATCACTCCCTGGCTGCAGGACAGCGGGGGGACAGGCAATCAGCGCTCGATCTGCAGGTAACAGAACAAGAAAGAATCAAAGGAGGAGGCTGCAGGAGACATGAGGAGGATGTGTTTGCAACTGGGGAGCACTATTACAAATTCAGCAGTTTATATAGCCTATGGCTGTGCACTTTTTTTTTTAGGTCTTATATTTTTGGATTTAACCTTAAGTACTTAAAAGCTTTCATAAAAACAGAACGCAGCTAATTCACCTTAGTGCAGATAAAACCTTTACGTTTAATCTTGTATACTTTCAGCAGCTTTTAAATTCAATACTGCCACCTTTTTTTTTTTTAAACATGATCCAACTCCCAGCTTCTCAAACATGCCTGGTCAGAAGCCTTGTGGTGCTAATTGTCGGTGTACTTTCACTGTGACCTCATCATGAGACTAGAAGACACAGTTTGTCCTCTCCACTGTGAACGTCTGTAGGAAATCGTTTTGCAGAAGAGCATTTTAGTTACACTTTGAATGCATTGCGTTTTTTTTTTTTTAACTAAAAGAAGTCATTATTATTCAACAGTCCCATTTATTTTTTATGATTTCATTTCCAAGCACGGCTGAAGTAGAGGTCAAAGAAACGGTTTCTTCACGTTTAATATGAAGGTCATTACGTTCCCAACAGCTACACATGAATCTCCTGGTACTTTACCACATCCACTGGTGCTTTACTGACTTTATACGTGTTTTGTGTTTGTAAAAAAGAAAAGAAAGTAAATTAACTGAGCTGTAGTAAAATGCAGAGATAGTTCAGAGTAGCAGGGGGAGATTTAATTGGACCGATGGAAACAAATGTATTGTTCGATGAACTACTTCCTTGTAATTCTGGCTGAATACAAGACGGACCTTTTCTGAATATCAATGCCAGGCAGAGCATTAAAACCTCCTGCTTTGTTATTCAGGAAACTGAGACGTTAAAAAAACCTCCTGAAACATTTTGTATGAACAGTCAGGACACAGAAACTTCCTGATAATCCAAAGTTTGCACACTAGCTTAACATTCCTTAAGGCTAAATCAGCAGGCCATGACTCCTACGTTTTGTTGACGCGTCGTGTCGTGTCGTGTGAAAAAAGGTTTAAAACCTTATTTCAAAGTGAAACACATTTGATCAAGGATGTCAGACAACAGCTAGCATTCAGCAACAGCCTAGCAAACATTAAGGCAGCTAACATCATTTAGGAACTTTCCAGTAATAAAAAACTTTTAACATAACAGAGAGTTAAAATCTGTTGAGACAGTGGACCACATGTCAATGTAAAACAAGACTTTTAGTAACTCATTATCTACTGGAACACAGCTAACCACTGCCTAGCTTACATAAGGTTGCTAACATTAGGTTAGCAAGGCACTTCTGGATTAATAAGCAGCTCAACTTTTTATAACCCATTAGCTACCGTCAGACACCAGCTAATGCTAGCATTGAACCACTTTGTAGCCGTTACAGAATTCCTGCTATTGTACATTTTAACACCGCCAACACAAATATTAGCTTCAATCCACTTTCTAGAGCTAATGCGATATTATAGAATAGAATAGAATAGATCTGTATTGTCATTGCTATAAAACAACAAAAGAAAGTTTAGAAGCGCTTGTCTATGGCAGCACAAATAATTTTATTATCTTGGAAGTAGCTAAATATTAACGTTAGCTGTTCTCTGATTAGCTGACGAATTCAATCAAATGTGTTGTTTTACCTTGATTGGTTGATTTCTGTCCAGTTGCTTATTGATCTAGAAACGGTGAAATGATAATGATTTGTCAGACACACTACATTTATACGACTTATGACCAGGAACATGTCCAATTTAATAAGTGATGTCGTGTAAAACTGGTCAATAGAGAATCTAGTAATGCTAAGATTTGTAATGTAGTTCTGTTAATAAATGGGAAGAAAAAAAAACCCAAGATGAGTTATGGATTTAATTCTGTGAGTAAGGCGTGTGGGTAAACAGTGGAGAGATGGTTGTGACAGATTGCTTGCTCATTACAGGTGTCCTTTAACACCTTCCAGCTCTGACGTAACACATCTCAAATGGCGAGTCAGTTAATATCAGTCAGGTGCAGAAACAGGATCAAAACATTTGCAATGAAATGATTTGGCCTCTCTGATGATTTACAGCCTGCTGCTACTGCTGGTGGCTATTTATTCCTTATGCATAATTCATCTGAAATGTATGACCCTTAATGCATTCTCTATCCATTAATAAGACAATGCTCGTTATTTTTTCCCCTCCACTTATCAAAAAAGACTCCCAACAAAACAAAATCAATCTGCGTCAGCGGCGGGGAGGAATAAGAAATATTTCTGAGCGTCATGTTCGTCCTGCTGTGATCAAAAATCAGACTCACTGAGGGAAAAGGAGAACCTGAGCCCAGATGTTAAAAACATATCTGATATCTGATTAAATTACAGCTATTGGATAAAATCCTAAAAGTAAAAAAAAAAAGGATTATAATCCGGTACTATATGAATTTGATGTTTTAGAACAAAGCCGGCCTGTTTGGTGACTTCATTGGACCACTGCTCTTCTCCGAAGGCTTCAACAGGAACCACATATCAGACACTGCTGAAAACAAATCAAACATTGTCTCTTTGGACTGTTAAATAATGGAGCCTAAATAGCTGAGCTGGCGTTTCATCTTCTGAAAACTACAACAGGGATGGGAGGGATGTTCTTTTGAAATTACGGCCGAGTGATCACATCAAAGTCCCGCTGATCCTGGAGAGTGTCTGCGTTTGGAGGCAAAAACACGCCTCATTACGAGAGAAAGTGACATACACGTCCATTTTATTGGCTGACTCAAGTTTTTTTTTTGTTTTAAAGAAATCTAATTGCAACTGAGACACAAAACAAACACAATATTCTAGCAATTATGTTTTCTCCTTGGAGCCACACACTGCTTGCTGGTCATATTGCACATTGTGCCCGGCGGCCATGATAAATCTGTGCACACCAGAACATGCACGATCAATAGACAATCAGGTTATCCCCTTGTTTTCCCCTCACTTTGCTGATTACTACCTTTAATGCACTGCCGCCTCCTCACATACGAGACCTTATAAGCAGCAGTACATCACTTAACATGCAGGAGTTTCACTTTTGAGCTGAAAAATTAAATCAACAAGGAGATTGAAACTAAATTCCCACCTGTGTCTCTGATAGATAACTTTCTCAGGTGGGGAAGCTGTAATCATGCCCCCGATTCAAACTGTGGTGGGTTTTTAAAAGCTTCGACGGAGGCGAAATCGGCAGATCATCATGAACCATTAGCGTGCTGAAACAAACCTGGGAGTGTTCTCTTTGGCACAGTTGGTGGTTAGTTTTACCCTGAGAGGAGAAAAACTTTCAGGAGCTCCCAATGCAACCATACACGTGAAGAAGTGGGGTTTGGGGGGCGGGGTTATAGCTGATGTTTAGATATTCTTGGCTGAAGTCATTTTATCAAACCTTTTGTAAGCGTATACCACTCAGACGGGCTGGTCCATGTAGGACTTCTCGTTTGCGTCACCAGCTGTCCCCACCCTTACCTGTGTTTGTTTTCCAGGCACTGCATTACATTTTTTAAAATTAGAATTGGTAGCTATTTGATTGAGCTGAAACCAGTTACTTAAACGTAAAATTGTATCTCTCAGCAGCTTCAGGGTCCACCAGCTTGTTTGAATTTTCATCCAGTGAATCATGGGACATGTTGTTGAGCCACAAAGGATGCACCAGATGGATCTTTCTTTTAGTTGGTCAGGGAAAGGAGGACACTGTCTGCACTAAAAAAAAAAACCCTGAAATGAGACAGCCTTTAACCTACCACTGTGTCTTTAAATGCGCCCTCTGTAGGATGTGGACAACAAAATGTTCCCATAGATTCAACTTTTTCCTGTTTTCAGAACTCGGCTTTTTTCACTCTTTTTTTCAAATATTTATTTTCATATCAGTCATATTTTAACCAAAAGCTGCAGCAGGCGAAAGAGAGAGAGAAGGAGTGCTCCTTGAATGAATTGAAAAGTATTCCTTCGATTAACACTGAGTGCCACAGTGGCAATTAAAAAATCAACATTACCCCAATATCAGGTGCCTATTGGACATTTTTTGTTGCCATAAAACAGGCATCGAGTGTTTGAATCTTAAATCATATGAAAGTTTAAAATTCTGGTATTGTGTCAACCTTTCTGCCAATCCAAAAGCGGATTCTTTTCTATTTGCTGATGGGGATCGCTAAAGCTAAATAAACAGCCAGATAGAAGCAGAGCAGGAACAACATGTTTTGCAGAAACCTCCTCAGAATGATGTTTGCGTCATGCTTTGGACACACTGACCCGACACTAACACTCAAACCGTCGTGGAAACTGACACAGAAGCATATGCGCCCCCCTGCTCTCAAAACTTTAACCCCACTTTGACCCCCTGCTCTCTCTGCGGGCTGTGACATCTGCCTCGCCCCCGGCCTCGTTACAAAGCAGAATTGATGGCTGATACGGAAGGTTGATCTTCTCCCTTGCAGGCTGTCCTCCACAAAGTCAAGTCACACTTCAGCTTCCAATTTCCTCACTAGTAAACAAAAACGTGTGTGTGTGCGTGTGTGCGTGTGTGCGTGTGTGTGCGCGCGCGTGTGTGTGCGCGTGTGTGTGCGGTCGCTCCGGTGAGGTGTGATGTAAATGTGGAGCGATGGGGAGGGCATGAGCGTGTTAATTGAAAGTCAGACTGTGTTTCTAGGCTCTGATTTCTATAGAGAAGGAAGTGGCTTATTTCTGCTTCACCCTATACTGGTGTTACGTCAGGCTTCATCAGGATAAACACTTTTTCAATACACTTTTATTTGAAAAAAAAAAAAAAAGAGGACAAATTGGTGGGATTTGGGGAAAAGACAACCAGAACACCGTCTGCCATAGTTATTGTTGTTATTGGAGTTTCTATCATTCAGGCTGAAAGGCTATAACCACGGTCCCCAGGTGTTTCACATGGATGTGTCTCATATAGGGCTCCTCTGACGATGCACATCCTCTGTGATGGAGGCCTCAAATTCCGGCGGGGGTGATTGTGTGCGTGAGGCATAGAGGGACGGCTGCCAACTGAAGACGCTTTCAGCCGGAGAAACGAGAAACGTGGGAAATGATGATAAAACCTCTTCCTTATGTGTTAGAGGATTATGTGCAAATAACAACGAATACCACCAGGCCTTCTATAACATGTAGCTGCTCTAACAACCATACAGACTATCTATGGGCTGATGAACTCACATTGATGCTGAAATACATTAAGAAAGAATGAAATTTCACCTTTAAATACTCAGTACATGTACACAATTTGAATTTTTCTTAAAGGTATAGTACGCAACTTTCACATATAATGTCCTGTAGATGTTGTTCTTTAGGACCAGTCTCTCAAACCAAAACAAAGCTGTCCCTTCAAATGATTTCTATTTCGATATGCAGCCAAAAAATGACTGTGTTCTTGTCTCACAAGAAAAGTCGAAGTGGGCGGGGCCTTCAGGGAGGGGTTCATGTCAATTCCCCTTTAAGAGCATACTTCTGGTGATTCTTACATACTTTTACTTGAGTAAGGTTATGAATACTGGACTTCCACTTGCTTTTGAATATTTTTACAACGTGGTATTAACACTTCTATCATTTATCCAGCGGTTTGGTCGAGAACTGACCCTTTAAAATCCCAGTGGGGGACCCTGTTTTTAGACCTCAGTATTTTTGTAATGAGTTAATGTTACAAAAAAGTTCAAATAAAATGTCTTCCATGATGGGCACTTTAACAGGTTACCTCCAGTATAAAAACACAGCACACACATTTCCTTATCTCTAAAATGAGGGTATGTGCGCCTGTGTGTGTGCAACAGGTTAAATCACCTGAGCCCAATGGTGGTAAAGAAATGAGGTGAAGGACAAACTGTGGATTGTGATTCAGTGCTCGCCCTCGCTTCATCCCTGCTTTCAGCCGGTAGAAGTTAAATTAAAGAGAGAAAAAAAACACCCAAAAAACCTCTGCTCCAGCAGCTTTCAGGAGCTCGTTTCTTACAGCGCTGGTGTCCTACTTAGAATTCACTGTCGGTAAAGCCAGCGTCGGAGCTCCGTGTGCAGTCAGCTGCTGCCGATCCGGTGCCGGCGCATCAAACACACACTGTGCTAGTCATTAAAACAACGAGCTGAGCCTGGTGATTACGCTGAGTTAAGATTTTCAAAGAAACCCTTAAAGACACGAGAGCAGAGAAGCAGTTTCAAAAAATACATATTAGATGAGGAGAGAGGGCTCTGTTTGAGTGTTTTCACCTCCAGAAAAGGTGATTAAGCTGCTTCACTGATTAATGTCAAACTCAGGAAAGGTGATTTGTGACTCGGCAGTGTGTTTTCACAAACCTACTTATGCCTGACAGACAGTGATGTGGGAAGCACACGCTCACACTGAGGTCACACAGGCTTTTACTGTATCACACTGACACAGAGGCAGAGATGTTGACACTGACATCAAACTAATTAAGTGACTTATGTAATACAAACATAGGTTGACAGGATCATTTAATAAAGACATTTTAAAATATGTTTTAAAGACAGAAAGTTCAAGTTTAGAAAAAAGGATCTCTCATTCAACTTCAGTGAGACAGGACAGTTTGAATATGTGCTTGTCAACAGGCAAGGCAGGCAACTGCTCGGGGCCCCTGGCCAGTAGGGGGCCCCCGAGAGCTAACAAACTTTAAACCATGGCAGGGGCTTAAAAAGTGCAAATTTTGCAGTGACAGTAGGAAACATCCCTAAGAGGGCCCCCCCAGCTGACAGCGCAATATTCCAGTGAAACTTAAGTTTGTAACTTAAAGTCACCATTGGCCAGTTCATTAATAACATAATGGTGATGAACGCTGGTTGCAGGGGTCCTTTGTGAGTTTTTGCCCCGGGCCCTATCAGAGTCTAGAATCGGCGCTGCCTTTATGCAATAGGACAACATGCACAGTCTTCCAGACTTTTTTTTTCATTATCTCGCAGCTTCTTTTTCCTCTATTGCAGCTAAAACCCAGAGAATAGAAAGTATTAGTCAATGAGCAGTTATCACATAATAAATCAAATTAATGAATTCTTTTGAAATATATTGGGCTAAATTCCTTTAAAGCACTGCGAGTACCTGCCCTCTAGAGCTCATTCAGTGAACCTTTTAGGATTTTATTTACACATCCAGCCGTTACAAAGGAACAATATTGTTCATTTAGTGTCGTGTTTGTGTCTGACTGATTTATTGAAGACCAATATTTACTCCCTTTAAGCTCTGTTTACCCACTCCTGAGGGAAATATCTGCCTGCCTAAAAGCTGTGTGTGTGTGTGTGTGTGTGTGTGTGTGTAGCAGGTAGTGCACAGAGGTTTATAAGAGCTTCTTGGTTAAAGCTGACAGCTGCAGCAACAAAGCTGATGAGACTCCGCTTCAGATATTATCAGAACATTAAATTATCAACAGTCATGTGATATCACCAACACAGAAGAAAGAATGTTTATGGACACTTTCTTGTTATGTAAGTGGGCGTCGATCAAAAGCAAAGTGAAATCTGCGTTTTAGGGATCAGCTGGAAGAACCGCGTTATTGACAATACGCTGCTTCCAAGGGAATCACCAATACTGGAAACGCTGTCTCAAATTAACTTTTGATCGATCTAGAACATAAAGAGGTGGAGTTAAGGTGTGCGCCTCGAGCCTTCTGGCAAAAAAGCGACAGCGCTTCCACCCAGGGTCCGAAATTAACACCCGCCAAGCGCCAAATGCGGGTAGATTTTCCGTTTGGCGAGTACTTTTCAGAGGGCTATCCGCTACAGGGCGGGTAAATGTTTTATCAAAAAGTCATAAAAAACTATGCTGAGTATTATTATGGGTCTGGGAACTACTGCCTACAAATAATACATTAAGAAAAAAATAAAGGCAAGCAAATATATTTTTTAATTTCTCAATTTCCTGACCTGATGACATGATCGAATCTGTGACTTCAATTTGTTATTGATTAAACAGAACATAATGCCTTCTCAATTAAATGTAGCCAACTGTAACAGATGTGTATAGGACACAACATCAAAATTTGTTATTTTTGGCTGGTAAAAAAATATGTTTGGCTGGTGAAATGTTTCATCTATCTGCCACCTTGGCCGGTGAGTCAAAAAGTTAATTTCGGACTCTGCTTCCACCTGTTAGTGAACCCAACGAAATCCTTACTTATGCAAAATGATGCATAAAGTCTTAGCCTTCAATTAATCAAACTCCCTTTCCCCACAACATTTTACCGATAAAGAAATAGGATAGAGACAAAAACCATTTTTTATGCCAGTCTGTGAACACATTTATTTGTGCTGTAATATTATTTTAATATGCCAATCCCTTGACTTTTTTTGAGCCAACCTCAAGTGGACACTTAAGGAACTGCAGCTTTTTACACTTCTGCATTTGCTTCATTTTTCAACACTGGAGCCTGCCTCTTGGTTCACACAGAACCCTTCACAGATCATTTTCAGGAGGGCAGTGCACGTGTGAAAGGGGCTTTAGAGAGACATGTTTATGAAGACCTCTGATCTACACCTCCCCTCGTTATCTCCTTCTAATGTCCTACTCATTTCAAACAAAATATTCACATGACCTTTACAAAAAAAAAAGCTCCTTTCACCAGGAGGAAAAAAGGCAACGTACACAAAGACTCTCTTAATAATGCTTAAATCACATCAAGAAGAAAGGAAGTGACTTTAAAGGTTGACTTTTTTTCCATGCTGTGTGGGGGAATTTCCACATGCTCAGACATTTCTGTCAGAGAGCCCGCTTCACAAAGTGTCAGAAGCCTTTTCCAGCCAAGGAGCATTAAAAGGAACAAAGCGCTCACCGGCTCACCCATTAGCTGAAGAATTTCTTTGAATCGGGTGACCCCTTTGGGAGGCCTGTCCGCTGGAGAAATAGCTCTCCTAATTAAGCGAGGGCTTCGCACGCCGAATGGAAGAGCGGCCGAGCGAGTGGACATAAACTTTGACTAAAAAATAAAAAAGATTCTGCAGGGGAAGCACTTTTTAGTTTTATGGAGCCCAGGGGCAGGGGAGTCGTGTCATGTAACGTCATATCCTCCTCTGGACTCATCACTAAATTTGCAGCGCTAAGAGTGTGCATTTGACAGCAGTGCAAAGGATCATGGGGGAATGCTGAGGCGGCCACTGCAGTGCCTGCAGCTGATTAACTCCAATTGAGGACTCATTAACATCCCTGTCGGATCATCATATGCACAGTTGTTGATGAAAATCATTAGTGACAAGTCTATAATTACGGGACACTTCTGAATCGGTGTGGATGACCGACTCCTTTCAGGATGAGGGCATGAAAAGAAACCACAAACACATACTGACGGAGGACAAAAATGACATTTGCAGCCCCGGATGGTTATCATTGATTGCTTTGTCAACATGTAATCTCAGATTTGTATCGCAGAGGGGGAAGGTCGTCCAGAAAGACGGCCCCGCAGGGACAATCTGAATAATGCAGATAATGTAAGTGAAGCGATGGGGGGTGATTTCTCTCTCTCTCTTCGTGGTCCAGTGCCCTTGTCGTTCCCTGGTCTCTGCTTCTTCATGTCCCACTTTCACGACGGGCAAGATTTAGCACTTTGCAGACGAGGAGAGCACACTTTCGCCCAAGATGAAGGCTATTTATTTCCCCCCCCTTCAGCGCGTGGCAGATTGAGAGCTTGATATGCAGGTTATCTCTGGTGGATCTGGGCTTCCTCCGCTGAGGATCACACTCGCAGACATACTGTACCACAGCCCAGTTTCACAAGAGGGAAGCACGAAGGTCTGACGCCTACACACTGGTGAACACTGGAGAGTATTTGAGTCTGTGCAAGGAGTATTATGGCCAGAGACCACCCCCCCTCCCCAAGTCTGAATTACACTACAAGAATCTTAATGTCAAGAAAAAGTCAAAATGGTGGAATAAGCCGTTTTAATTTGCACTTTTGAGGATTAATTTGAAATGTTGATGTTACCAAAAAAAACTTTATTTTTATTTAATACTTTTTATTTGATAGTTTTGAAGAAAAACAACATAAACTGTCAGAATGAGCATATATACATTTGTATATGGTTTGTATACAAGATCTACCTATAAGTGCGTCATCTATACAGGCATGGAGAAATATTTCTGTTAGCTCATTCTACGACAGAAAAGAAGAGTGAGGAAGGGAAAAGTAAAAATAAAATAAAATAAAAATAGAGCATATTAACTTATCAAAAAAAAAAGTGTGTATTGGATTGCTCTAGTCTAATAGTATTTATTTATCTTTTTTTGTCTGTGTTCTTCACCATCTGCTTGTGGCCTAAGTTCAATGCTCGAGTACACGCAAAACTTCGCTCTTTGTTGATCTTAATTTCCCTCCTGTTATAAATCTGTGTGTAAAAACAAATCTTTCTGATTCTAATTCATTTTGGTAAGTAAAAGAAATACCATAAAAATAAAATACAAACTTTATTGAAGTGTGAGGCTTATGAGCAAATAAATCAGAGCAGAAAGTTTTTTTCATTTCAGCTTTATTCTTGATATTTTAATGCAAAATAGACAAAAAAAACAACTTCATGTTATTTTTCTTTGTTTGTCACTGACCGTCTTCCGTACATTTTGGACGGCAGATGTGGCGTTTTAAAAGAGGGACATGTTGGATAATAAAACATTCAGTGCCGGTGATTTGAGGAATTACTCCTGGATGTTTTGTCATTGGTGTTCAGTACGGAGGAGATTTTGTTCATTTGAATCTTGATGATGAACAGATGTCCACACGCAGCTTCTCTGGCTCTGCTGCTGGAGTCGACAGATGTCTGAACCTCACTCCACCTCGGACAACGTGATCAGCTACCACCTGGGTGAATCTCTCTGCTAATTGAACACTATACAGACACTAATGGCCTCCGCTGCTGCTGTTAACCAGCTCCTCGTGTCTGCAGACGGATCCAGACGTGGAACACTTCCAGGAGAAGATGAAGTTCATGGTTTAACAATGTGATGGCATAAAGCATTGTACTTCATTTCCCTGAGTACCTCAGCAAGTTACATCTGGATGAGAGGTTGGAGCTGGAGAGGAGGGAGGCTGGCTACACATTAGACAATTTTCAAATCTCAACCAAATCTTAAAAACATGGGGGACCAAAGACATGAGGACAGTTTGGAATGATTTTTAACACTGTAATCCCCCGAACGCACACACACACACTAGACAATTGGCCAGACGGCGAGACCACACGAGGTAACGATCTCACAGTGGTAATTCCACAGACAAGAGATCTCCCAGAAACTTGGAGGGGATCAAACCTGAATTCAGAAGAGACAAACAAACACAGAAGGACGATCGATGTCTTCAGCTTCAGTGAAAAACAAAAAAAAAAGGGAGAATTCTGTTTTGTTCGATTCTGTTGGTCAAAATCTCTCAAGGGGAAAAAGCCAACAACTATCAGGACTCCTATGCACTGGTTGTCTAATGAATTTTCTGTATGATAAACAATGAGCGCGCTAACGAAGCAGGTAAAAGTAGTAATCAAACATTTTACCCACCCAAAAGCTTGAGCGCAGATTTCTTGGAAGACGTTCCAGAAATCTGCGCTCAGGTTAACGATACATAAAGACATATTTTGTGTGGCTGTGGCTCAGCTGGTAGAGCTGGTGGAAATTTAGTGCACTGAATGACCCAACACCGAGTCCCAAGGACTTGTATTTTTAAGATTCGTTTTGACATTTGTACACGTGGAAGCATGCTTTATTCTTGAGTTTTAGCCTATAAATTGAGGACAGCTCATCGAACATTTGAGGCTCCATGTAGCGTGACTTTCTTAGATTCAAAGAGAAATATGGCAGAAACTTGGGACTGGATGTGATGCGTGTTGTGTTCCAGCTGAGGTTTCGGTGGCTTTTATGTGGAAAGCAGCTCGGTCTGACAGAAGTTCAAACCTCGGGGTGATCTTGTACTTCTGGCAGATCGGCTCAGAGGTGGCAGGGCAGAAATATGAGCGACGTCGGCGGCGGCAGTTGTGCAGCATATCACATTAATAAACCACCTCGATGCATCATTCTGCAGCCCTCTGGCCTGGACCGCTGCCCAGAACAAAGAGATTGAAAGTCATTTGAATCGGGGGGTGCGGAGCAGAACTTACACGAAATGAAAGCTACCGAGCGGACCGCCCGTGAATACCAATCAGGCGGAGAAGGCCGTCAGAGCCATTAGTTAGAAGGGAATGGAGACGCAGAGAGCAACTTATTCAGGGTTAGAAAAAAAAAGACAGCACATCCAAAATGCATTGTCCCACTTCCTCTCTTCCTGTTAAGAAAAAAAAGTGAGACCTGATGGTGAATGTTAATCGCTCCAACACGGTGCTGCTTTGTCCACGTCCATGTTTCCTGTTCAGCAGTCTTCTTCTTCTCTCGCCTTTTACTCGTGTTATTTTCACCTGTAGATAAGTGGGATAGTTTGAAAGAACGGGCAGAAATAAATAATGTTTTGCCAACAAGTTTACAAGTTTTGTGAGTCAACATTAAAAACTGAAAAAGACCCAATTTGAAAGCTTTATCAGGCACAACAGGGTTTTAACAGAATCAGACCCAGAAATACTTTATTAATCCCAGAGGGAAATTCGATCATTACAGTTTCTCCAAAATATAAAAAATAGCAATAAAAATATTAATCAAATAGAATAGGAATGTAAGTAAGATGTCAATAATAGGTACAAGAAATATTTACAGGAATAAGAGTCAGATGGAATATAAGCACACATTTTCAAGATTATTTCACTGTTTGTTTCAATATTGCACTTTGTTATCATGGACATATTATTCATTATTATTATTATATTATATTGCAGTTTTAATAAATAATGAGTTATGGTGGAGGTTACAGTTTTTCAGTTTACAGCTCCAGCTGACTGAAATTTAGGCTGAGACAGGATTTCCAACATGGCGGCTGCTGCCGATGAGCCTCCAGCACCCCCTGCAGGAACAGATGGGTGACGTCACTCAGGCTTCAGCCATTAATATTTACAGTTTATGGTTGCGGTCCAATCAGCTCCAACGTGTTGTTGGGCTGCGCTTGTATGTCTGTGCATCCTTCTCCTCACCCTCACTGCTCTGTTTATTCAGAACTATAAACTATAAAGTGGTTGTTGGCAACATGAGACATTTCAGAGTGAGGTTTGTTGTCAATTGAAGTGCAACACTTTTTGAAGCGGGTATGAATGAGCTCTTCTCTAAGTTTTAATCATCCTGAACATTCAACGTCATCAAAATAAGAATTTGCGCAGAAGAAAGTTCGACGGCATCATCTGGAATGACTTCTCTCAGCGCCCCCCGACTGAAACGGACTTCCAGCATGGGCGTATAACTGCACACAGCACATATCGCTAAACGTACCTAAATGAACTTCTCTCTATATTCTAACAGAGAATTGATGTTTTACACTTGAGCTCATAGAGAGTGCGTGTGGTTCAAATGAGCTGCACTTTCAAACAAAAACACTTTCCTTGTGTCTCCATAAAGTACGCTATAAGTGCCCTTCTCAGACTGATTCAATCTTTTCTATCTCTTCATCGACTTCAACACCGACGGCAGAGAAGATGAAGAGCACCGATGCTTTTTCTTCTACTCCACGAGAACACTGAAGAGTCAGGAAGTAAATTCTGAAGGAGCTAATTGCACCGCGAGGTCGGAGGAGTAATGTCTGCTCCGACACAGAGTGCTTCACGCAGCTGTAATGGACTCTGACACCTTTGAGAAACAAACTAGTAGAGGGGGCTGCGTGTAGTGTAGGAGGTGAGTGTGTTTGTTTTATATCTAACATATGATTTTAATAGTTTCTTTACGATTCATTCGTTTTTCGCAGAACAGTGCAGCTACCACAGAAGAAGAAGAAGAACGCTTGTTTACACATGCTGCAACTAAAACAGCTGTTCGTGGAGTAAATCACAAAGCGTCAGGGAACACGTAGCAAATTAAGCTTCGACGTAATTTCAGTCTCTTCAGGTTTCTCTTCTCTTCTGATGAAGTGTTGGAGAGACACAAACCACGTTTTAATAAACTCTCCTAATGAGCTTAATTAGCTTTTTTTTGGAATAGCCATCCGTCATAGAGCTAATTAGAAAACATCACATCCACTTTCACTTTGCACCGAGCGGCCGGTGAACTATTTATTATCGAATGATTCAATCGGCTGAAATTGAACTCCTCTCTTCCTCCGACCTTGGAGATACATCTGCACAAAAACACAGAAATTTCACACACGAGAGCGCCGAAAGTTTCTGCAAACTTTTCTTTTGGGCTCCAGTGTCCACGTCTGAAATAAATAAGACACAAAAGACATGTTTGACTGCAGCTAAAACGCTCGCTTGGGCGTCAGATGTATTTGGGTTTTGACGCCCTTCGGCTGATTGCATCTCTGTTTTTTTTTTTTGTTGTCTTGTTTTCACCACATGCGCCTGTTCTGATGTTCCTCCGGCCGCCCCGCTGTGCATCCTGCTCTGATTCGGCCCCACTGAGAGCGAGAGGATCCCGAAAATTACAAGAGACTTCACTCCTTTATATATTTATTTAGTCTATCAAGCCTTTCTTCCATTCTGTTGCTTTTGTTTTCCCAAACTGCCAGACGTGTTTCAGCTAATTGAAAACGACCCGCTGACAGGCGTCTGAAATAATGAAGCCTCTTTTCCTCGCATTTTTCTCCCCCAGGATGGCCCCCTTCTCCCTGGCACTTCGGTCCACATCAAAGTGGCGTATTAGTGTGAATCTGGGGCTGAAGGAATTATTGATCACACTGAGAGCTCTGGCCTCATAGTTACTGCTCCTGCACTGAGGGAGAGAGCGGTGAGATGGAGCCTGAAAACTGAGCTTTCAGAGTCTGGAGACTGTGGTGGGACATACTACGGGGCTTTCTGGGCCTTTAAAAAAATAGTTATTTGAGATAATTATCTAAACACTAGAGAGCATGCCAGGGGCTCCAAAGCAATCAAATATCTGTGAGCAATAATGGAATCAACTTATGCTGTGATTGCCTGTAAATGCATTTGGTTATTTGGCTGGTTAGTAGCTCAATTTGAGAAAATAATCCGATCCAAACTGTAATACAGAAATGCCGCTTTTTAAACTTTTTTTTGCACTGACTTTTTGTATTTCAGGTGTCATTCAATGGGGCAGAGATTTCGAAAACATTCAAAAAGACTGATCTTGAATACCAAAAATCTGAAAACATTGATGACATTCCCATTGCTCTCAACTGTGTCTTGTTGTTAAATGCACATTATTTAAAAGACCAATCAAAAATCATGGGAGCGATTCTCTCTGCTACTCCCCGTAAAAACAAACTCTGTGTTGACCGTAGTTAATATGAACGGGCGAAACCGACCTGAGGAAGAACAGCACGGCAGCTTTCAGTAGCAGTTCCCACTTCCTTATGGAGCGGTCTTTCACGTAACATCTGGAGTTTCCACGGCAACGATAAACATTTCGTATCCGTCATGCCGGCTGGCGCGACAAAACACGTCCCGTTACAACTATAAAATTACAGATTTCTCTGGCTTTGATAACTGTTGGAAATATTTGAGGTCATGTAAAAACTCAACCAAAAAAAACACACATTTTTAATTAATTTAGATATTTGAATGTAAACGTTGTCATCAAATTCTACATATATTACCTTTAAATGCTATGTCCTGCTGAGGTAGTGTTGTAGTACTGGAGACTGGTCTTGGTCTCAACGTTGTGGGGTTTGTAAGAACCAGTTTAGGCTACATGTGGTCAAAATACGTACAACATTGCTTTGATTGTGGTCTCGGTATTTTTTATTTTTTTATGGTAGCACTCAAGTTTGTTTCCCCTGAAAAACGATTGATCTGTTCAACAAAACACCATGTTTCCATGAGATTTCCAGGATGGCCCCTAGAGAAGGATTTGTTATAATAAGTGACCGTCTGCTCATTGGTCTGTGGCTCTTTTACACCTCAAATAAAAATGGGCAATTCATACTGAAATGATCAACCTTTCCATGGTGAACACTTTGTGTGTTTGCTCATTTTTCACCATCACCTCTGGAAACCCTCAGAAAGGAATCTTTCTGTATGAGCCCCCCCTATTTTTTAGGAAGGGTGACCCCCCCGACTGTGTCAACAGCGGTAAAATGAGGAAAATAAATTTCCTCCTCAAAATGTTTAAATGAAAAATGTAATCACGAGACAACATTTGAATGTCTGTTTCATGGATTTGCCGTCAGTGAGAGACGTATATCATGAACATTTTTAATGCACCAATTTAAAAAAAAGAAAGTACACTTTATGTTTTATGAATCAGGCCAAAGATGGGGTCCTGACCTCCCTCACCATACTGAACAGCTCCCACTCGACTGCTGCTGATCTGCAGATTCTGCTTCACAGTTGTTGTGTTTAATGAGGCTGACTGATGCTTCCACGTGAGCTGGATCAACGCGGCCCCGTGTTCTCTCTTTGTAAGTGGAGATTGATGAGAAGAGGCCCTTGACACCTCACAGAGTTATGAAAATATAAATCTGTACATAATTAGCCATACTGCTGCCTGACACGGAATAACAACTGTGATCTCATTCATAATGAGAAACATGTTATTAGATATTAAGAGAAGCTACATCTTTCTTTTCCTCAATGATTCTCCTCACATCCTGACACATCGGTTTCAACCTCATTCTTTAGCTTTAAACATCTTTGTTCAAATATGAATCTTATGGGTAATGTTTGTCTCTGATTATATGGACAAACTTCTAAACATGAACTCTGGTGGTCGTATCGTATCACAGATGAGAAATAAAATATATTCCAATTGTTTTTTTGTTTTTATAAAAATATCATTTTCTTTCGATCTAGATGTTTAATTGCCGGCATAATGTTCACTGAGCCGAGTCCTTTATCACTCTGGTTATTTGTGCTTTAATGACCCTCCACTCTGGGGAGAGAATGGGGAATAATATGCGGCAAAGGAGCCACAGGTTGGACTTGAACCTCGGGCCGCCCGCTTGTAGGACTACAGCCTATATATATGGGGCATGACCTTACCGCTATAGGCTGTGCCAAGTAACCTTTTATTTTTAACAGGAAGTCCCGAAAATAAAGTAATATCTTAATGAGGGAGACCCGGTCAAATATCTTTAACGGATTCATAAACTTGGGTTTAATGTCAAATTGTGATTACAGTAATGTCTTAAACTTCATTAACTTCTTGCTATTATGGACATAAGACCCTAAATTCCATCATAAGAAGGTTTTTGTAGATTTGGGTGGCCAGAGGATTTTAACTCTTTTGTCTGAAAGTATTTCATGAAGGGCAAGAAAACAGAAATACAACCCTCATACATATCACCTGTTCAAGTTGAGATATGTTCAACGGTGCAGCCGATATACTACAAACTGTGTCAGATTGAACGATAGACTGTTTCTCACATTGGACGTTTTCAAGCACTGTATCTTATTGTATTGATTACCAATGAGGCCGATCATTAGGAGCTGACGCCAGCCTTCATGCCTCATCGTACTCAACGGGACAAACCTCTCATTAATCCAGACACTCGTCGGAAAAAATGTCTCTTTTGAGATGATTTGTCTTCCACTCGTGACAGGTCAGAAAGCAGGGGAGGCCTGAGTGTCCTCTGAAGCAGATGTCTGCAAAACATGGCAGCAAACTTTAAAAAGTAATTTATTCAGCAGACAGGAGCGGAGAAAGATTGATGTTCATATTTCATCCACCGATGGTTTCCATAATTCACCAGGCTGGTGGACGGCTGCTAGTCAGAGCTTGTCAAGCAAGCTATGGAAAGTCCATTCTCCATTCAGCTGGCTTACTGGTAATCAAAGCTCGCCACTGAGCATGTCTGCTGATACATTACCATGAGAGCAAACTGTGGACTCAGGGGAAAGCCAAGACCATGGACTGTAAATATTAATGGACGAAGCCTGAGTGATGTCACCCTTCTGTTACTAAGGCGGGGCGCTTTGGAGTCCCGTCGATGGCGGTCATCATGCTGGAAATGCTGTCTCAGCCTAACTTTCAGTCAACCTAACGACAGGCTGACAGCTGGAGCTGAGGCGTTACACACTGCGCCCGCCTGTCAATCAGGACAGCTATCCGACTTATTGTGAATAACGCTATGATCATCATAGAGTCAATCTTGGAAGTGGGTTTGGTTCCCTTGCAAATTTGATCCTGCAGAGACTTTCTGTATTGGATTGATTGAAGTGGATTATCAACCAGTGACTGATGGCAAAATCAATAAAAAGAACCCATTGCATGCACCATAAGACAATCAATTGACATCTTGTCACATTTAAAAAAAGCATACTTGATACTCATTGGTTGAACTAAAAGCGACTGTTTGCCTATACAAGACAAAAACAGACCACAACATTGCAGGTTTAATGTACGAATGTTCAAATCTTGATTATTTTAATATCCTTATAAATAATAAATGCGCTCTCATGACTTATTCATGCATTCAATTACACGTTTGACTAATCAGGCTGTCAGTGTGACTCCGTACTATCCACAACCACCAGCGACCCTTCAGAGGTAAATCTATATTACAGCCAAGGTGTCACTCACGGGCAGAAATTAATTATTTCAGCTGAATTAAAAAGTAATTATAATTCATAAAAGATTCAATGTACTGTTTCCCTGCTTTAAAAAATGCAATCTTTTGAAGTGCTGTGATTGACATTCTGCAGACAGTCTTCAACCTGTCGGTCATAAATAATTATATATACAAATGTCATCAAAATGCAAGGAGGGCTCAGGCCTGTCAGTTAATATTTAATGAGCAATACGCCGTTTGCAAAGAAGGAAAATGGAATTACTGATGGGATTGTTTTCCCCTCGCTCTCTTAATTTCATAAAAGGGCAAATAAAAAGCAGCCCGGGAGACGACGCTCCTGTTAGACCTGCATGTTGTGAGAATGAGGAAACTTTAGCAGGGGGAAAAAGTTGGACTTTTTCCTCCCGACTCTGAGACAGCCAGAGGTCAGCATTCAGACTTGAGCTGTCATTGATTTGACTCGATGAAACAGTCTGACTTTGAGATGCATACATTCACCTGCAGCCTGTTTGTTAAAAAATAAATAAAGCAGCATGAAGGTTTTCCAGCCTCCCGGGGGATCCTCGCACATAAAACAGCCTCCATGCGGTTCTCCCTGACGTTATATGACTAATTACTTCCCCAAATGTTCTGCCCGGACGCTTGTTTGGATTTGTAACAGGGCGGATAAATCCTCTCTTCGTACGGAGGCTCGGACATGTTCTACCTCCAGATGACCATGGCTGACAGCTCCTCACGGCCCACAGGTTTTATTTCCTCATTGTTCAGAGTTTTGACAGGGACGGATGTCTCACTGAGGCATGGAGGACAAATGATGACAAATCATATCCATAACATCGACTATCCTGGAAACTGCCAAGAAGTATTTCTATTCCTTTCTAATGGCTTTTTATTTACCTGAAACATGACAAATAAAATTAAAAAAACTTGCATCCTTGTGCGTAACGGCTCCAAAGTATTTACAGATCATGTATTTTGAAGTTATACAGAGGCAGAATTATTTACCTGATCACTGGAAACTTTATGTGTGACATCACTTATAAATACACCAACACAGTTAACACCAGCTGAATGCAATGTGCGATCGTTTTGCATTTAATTGAGAGAGAGAGATCGAGTCTATTTAACACATGGGCCTCAATGGAGTTAAATAGCACCACTTTAACTTCTGGTAGATTTTGCGCTTGTCTTTGTGAATTAGATGGTATTCGCAAGCGAGGCTTATTTGCAAAGGAATGGGGACAGGTATGCGCCGAATTTTGGAATATTCCCTTATTTACATATATGTATATGAGGCATGCACTTTCACCAAGGACTCTGTCTGTAGAGTGTGGCAGCGCAGTTCATATTTGATCCTTTGCTCATACTTTGTGGATTGCATTCTATGTTTTTCTCTTATTTTTCCCTGGCTGCAAAAGTAGAGCAATCCTTCTGTGAAACAGGCCTTTAGTTTCTCTCACTTCCTAATCTGTATACTAAAAGATGTAAAAATCAGTGTTTAAAAAACAAGTTCAATTATCTAACACCAAAGGCATAACAACCTCCATGTTTGAGTTTGTTAAAAGTTGAAAGAATGTGTGTATTTTGAGTTTTTCTGTGCAGGCTTGACGTGTCATTAAAGCACTTTGGGCTTAATGCTGACGGTTACCAGCTGCAGTGTGATTGTGCTTCTTCTGAACAGACAGCCTCTGTTACAATTCACCAAAGACCATTATGTATATCAGACCAGTGGTGGGGGGGGGGGGGAAGAAAAGCCTACAGCTACTTCTCAAAGCTTAATTTGCACATTAATTCTTGCTGACAAGCGTACAGATAGCCGCCGTGAAACGACTCCGAGAATTGACCCGGTGAATCTCTTAATAGACCACAAGCATGTGAAAGTATTGCGAGTTAATGGAACATGCTGCTGTGTGTGTTTGTCCCTTTGAGGCATCAGAGAGACTGAAGAGCAAATGTTAGGACAAGCATTAATGGCTGTTCAGGGTTTTGGTGATTTAAATATTGTCTGCAAGGTGTGTTTCTGTATTTTATTATTTTATTGAAATGTGTTATTTAGCACTCTCTTATTTCTAACATGAGATAATATATGGTGTTGTTTAGCTTACATGTTGCAACATACAAGATAAAAAAGACACTTTCAGAGTTATTTCAGTAACAGTGAGTCGTAACAGCACAGGAGCGTTGGATATTGCGTCGCATTGCGCAGCAGCAGACGCTCGCTGTCCACACTGCATCTGTAAAGTATTTCATTCTCTGCTGTTGGATGGTGGGCAGTGTGAGTGGGGAAAAAACTATTTGACAATCAGATTGATGAGTTATCTGTTAAAACAGAAATGTATTTTAACAGAAAAAACTGACTCCCCTCACAGCCTTCTCAAAATGACCAATGTGATCTCACAGACATGTATGCTGCATTCAGGTGCTGCTCGGGTGGTCCAAGTTTCCGAATTGAGAAGTCGTTCTTCAGACTTCAGTGTGTTCACGTGATTTCAGTTCAGATTTCAGAAGTGGATATTATTAATGCACCACTATCTCCACTTTGTATACGAAGCTCTGTGGAGTGAGAGAAGCCAGCGCCTTGTAGAGAGCCACTATTGTTTAGTTGGCTTACTGAGCACATCCTACTTTACACAACCTTCTTTATGTAAATGTAGGCATTTACTGAAAATGTGTCCATTGCTTCAGGTGTCAAGACTTGTTGCATTTGGTGCAGCTAAGCTAGTACTCCCCGCTGCTTTTAGGCTTGTAATTAGCTTGACTAAAAATGCTGAAAAATCTTTGCAAAACACATTTACAGTTAAATATTTTAACTTCCCAATGTGAGATCTGGATCTGCTTTGTTGTTCCTTTAAAGGCTTTATATGCGATTTTTTTGATCCAGCAGATGTCGCCCTTGAGCACCAGCATGAAACCAAAACAACTCGCGCTGCATTGTTGTGTTAGCATGCTAATGCTAGCGATCTTTATTATGCTGGTATCTTCACACTGCATGTAAATTTACCTGAAATGAGCGTGATCTAGAAACACAGTTAAGCAGTGAGTACAGTATGTTATTCTTCTTTTCTCTAGTCCCTCAGTTAAACAACTTTTATACACGAGGGGAGGAGTCAGCCGGCCGTCCTGGCGATGTAAACAAACTGAAGATAGGACTCTGAAAGCATCACAGACAGTGGGACTCGGGTGTTACACCCATTGTAGACAGTCATGACTCACAGAGTTATTTTCAGAGGATATACTTGATTTCTACATTTAAGTGTGAAAAATCACATATAAATACTTTAGCAAACTAACAAGTAACATAGAAACAAAGGCCTTTTCAAGGTCACCAGGATGATTCCAACATGTTGGATGCAGTTTTTAATCCAGCCAGTAGTGATAGATGAATGGCTTCTTAGCACATTCTCTGCACATAATCACTTTGTTATCCATCTAACCAACATTAGATGTAATGAAGCACATCAGCCTCCTGATGAATTTGATGAACTCCGGTGGATACAGGCGCTTGTACTTTTGAACCGCACTCCCGTTTGTTTTATAGCTTAAACAAATGAAAGCCCAACCTGTGACCTGCAGCCGTATAATGTAATTATTGCTCCGTAATTAAAGAATAATGTGGTGTGTTTCCACTTTTCTTCTTAAACTGGCACTAATTTATAGACCGAGGCGCATATTGTGCACAGAGCCATTGTATTAGCCGCGCGTATTACGCCCACACATCAGCTCATTCATAATTAAGCTGCATATCTTAATAGCTGCAGTTGAATTGTCTCACTCCATTGCTGTGTGGATGTTTTATGGGAGGGAGGTGGAGGTTGATTTGGGTCTTCCTTTGTGTTGCATCAATAATTGCACGTTTGATGACTTCTAGTAGGCTGAACACGGTTGAAGAATAACCGAAAAATGTCAAAGAAATAAAAGACAGACGCTGGAAAATTCACAAAAATGAAGGGAGATGTGCATGTCATAGCCTGTCAAATAAATCATTGTTATTATTCAAACAAAGAGCCGCCATTAAATCTTCATCATGTGGGCTTAACATAGACCGCTGTTTAATAAATCAAGGTGCTTTGGGCGCTAGATGCCACTCCCAAACCTCTATTGTGATTTTGAGATGTTTGAGACCACTCAATTTACTCACCTCTTCAAACTTTAACCAATGTTTGTTCTTCCACCAACCTACAAAGTCGACCTGAACAGGCTCTCTTCCTCTGTCTCACAGGTCGAGACGCTTCATCGGCACTGAGCATGAATGCCATGAATGAAGTTGGGAAAATGGAATAATGGTGTCAGAGGAGGGAAACAACCCCCCGGGCCTCAGCCCAACAATCATCTCTCTCTCCGTTTCAGTCGGAGGAAGTTGCCCTTCAAAAGCTTCTCAGAGGGCGAAGCTGACGAGACGCGGCGATAGATAAAGCTGGCGGCTCCATTCTCGCCCGTCAACCGACGCGCGTCTCGGAGCAGCAATAAAGATGGATGAGGTTGCCTCGCAAGATCGCAGCCAGACAAATCAAAAGTCAAGAGAGATGGTGATGGAGAGCTTGTCGAAGAAGAGAGGAGTGCTGTCTGTCACATGCAGGTGTGTTTACCTCTGTTCCCCATATGGATCCTTTACTGACTGACATCCTTTGTTTTTCAGCAGTCTTTTTTCTTTCTGCCAAGTATCTAAATGTTTGATGTGATGGTGAATTGGTTCTCCATGTATCACTCGCTCAATACCAGTAATCACAGAGGGAAAGAAAGATGATATAAACTTCATTGTTGTATAGTAAGAAGTGTGTTTAGGTATACTTTCTTTATGACTATTTTGCTGATATCCTTTTCTAATTTACTACAACAAAAACACTTCCTACATCTTCTTTACTTACAATGTCATCAAGAGTATAAGTACACAAAGTGAAGTAATTTTTTTTTTAAGGTTTATTTTTGGGCTTTTTGTGCCTTCTTTTGAGAGATAGGAGAGTGGATAGAGCTGGAAATCAGTGGGAGAGAGAGAGTTGGGATTGACATGCGGGAAAGGAACCACAGGTTGGATTTGAACCTGGGCCGCCTGCTTGGAGGACAACAGCCTCCATACATGGGGTGTGCGCTCTAACTACTGCGCCACCAGCGCCCCTTAAAGTGAAGTAAGATCAGCGTGTTTCATAACCAGCTAAAACCTCCTTCAAAGTGCTTGTTTACTCCACTGAAAGGCTCAAACTGTTTTTCGTACTGCTGCCAATGGTACCAAATTCTGGGATTCACGTTGAGGTTGGCGGAGCTCCTTCATTATAGAATCAAACATGAACTCGTGGTTTAGGTTTGTGAAACTCATTGTCATGCTTTTTTTTTTATTAACAAATGGACTACAGAAGAAGATGTCTGTTTTATCAATCCATCCATCCACACTCATCTCCTTCCTTTATGGAATTTGTTCTGACTGTTTTATAATTTATACAAACCGTGGAAGCAAGTTTTGTTTTGGGGGTAAAGACTACAGGCATTTTCACATAAGGCACACTTGTTTCATACCGTGCCGGAGCACGATTGCTCCCCCCTCCCGCGTACACTTGCGTATGTACACATTCCGATATGGCAGGTGGAAGTATGGACATTGTTGGTTTGCAAATCCCCCAAAAAGCAGAAAGAAGAAGAAGCGACCATGGCTATCACTTCAGGACTGAGTCTATACTGATAACTGTGGATGTTTTTGTCATTTCTGAGACGCCAACAACGACCATCTACCGTGCAGCTCAGAGGACAAAAATGGCCGTTCTACGCGAATACGACAGTTTTTGAAGGGAGAGGAGTCGTTTTTAATCACGTCATATAGCGGTCCACTTCCTTGTTTGAGCACGGTTGCGTTCGTATCTCCCGAGTACACATGAACCGTGCCCGAGACCACTTCTTCAAGCGTACTCGGGCACAGCACCAGTGTACAGTACGAGTACAGGACGTTTGTGTTCACACTGATCAAATGAACCAGACTTTCGGGTCAAGCGTTCTCGGATCCAAGCTGATTATGAACTGATTATGAGCTGATTTATGAACGTGGTAAGCGGATCTGCTGGCACATTCAATCCTTCAAAGTGAAGGTCGCAGTGGTGGCTGAACTTTTAAATCTTCAACAGAAGAAGCAGCACCCTTCTGAGCTCACTGTGGAAGCAATGACTGAAACTGCTGGTCGAAGAGAGCAAGAAGTCACTGAGAGTGCAGCTCTGGGAGTTTGAAATGGAGGATTTCGATGAAGGTGAAGCCTCTGCTCCAGTTGGTTTTGGGAGGTGAACACCAGTATGCAGAAGAGAGATGATGAGTTTCAAGCTTCAACCAAATTATTGAGCCCAGAAGAGGTGATGCTGGATTTGGTTCCCAAAGTCCTGCAGGGCTTCTGGGTCTATCAGAACATCCAGTGACATGCCCTCTGACAAGCTAAGTGAAATGTCTTAGTGTCACTAAAGCTGTTTTGGATGGAGTCTCCATCTCACTATCTGCCATGCTCCGTCAGGTCACCGTCTCTCGTTCAGTAAGAGACAACATAGCTGTCTCCATTGAGGGGAAGGTGAGGCAGATGTTCCCTAAGGATACCCTGAGGAGGAAGCTGAGGGGTTGAAGATCATCACCAGTGTCACAGTGGAGCACACATGCATTTTGTTTGAGCCTTGGACTCAAATAGACAATCCAACTGATGAACCTCCAGCCATCACTGCTGTCGATGGCTCAGTGATGTATGAGATAGTCTACACTACACCCAGCTCCTCCTTTAGCCCTGCCAGCTGAACATGGGTTCAATCCTTGGGGCTGAGGTTTTGGACGCAGCCCAGCCAGAACCAACCAGAACCAAATATGATGCTTTCTCCACCACTTCTCCCAGCATGGTGCTGATGAACTTTCTGCCTTCAGTCAGGCTATTTAAGAAGAGCCTTTACCAGGACCAGAACCAGACTCTGCCGCTATGATGCAGCTGAACCTACAGCCAGGGTGTCAGTCCTGGGTGTTGAGGTTGTGGATGCAGCCCAGTCAAGGAACCAGAGTATGCAATTGTACTTTCTCCACTACTTCCAGTAGATTCTAATGAGAAAACCATCTGTTGTCACTCAGGCTATTCAAGAAGAGCCAGTACCAGGCCAGGAACCACTACCTCCTGATGCCCTGCCAGTCCTGGGGGTTGAGGTCCGGAAAAAGCAGCTGAGGCAAGAAGCCCCTACTTTGCCTGCTCCACCATTAGATGTACCAACGACAAGGCCTCTGCCATCACCCAGGCTACAGAAGAAGAGGCTCTACCAGCCTCAAAACATGGTTTCAGTCCTGGGAGGGGAGGTGATGAGCAGCCCAGCAGAAGACCAGCTCTTCAGATCTCCCATGATGCAGTGCAGGGTGAGGTCCCTGAGGCTTGAATCTGAAGTTTTCTTCAGGTGGTTTGGAAAAGCAATCTACTTCTGCATCAAGGTACATTTTGACTTATTGAGATGTTGCTAAGACAAAGCATTATAAGTACAAGCGGACATAATTTTGCTAACATTTGGCCTGCTAACACAACAATGCAGGCCACAGGCAAATTGCAGTTGAGCAAAGGTCCTTTGTGCCAATGGAGGAGGAATGGGGTTGGTGGTGTGTCACCGGAGGAGAGCAGAGGTTTCATACCCATGCTCAAGGGCGACATCTACTTGATAAAAAATCCAGCTTCAGTTCTCAGGCTGTCGTTAGGTCGACTGAAAGTTAGGGTGAGACAGGATTTCCTGCATTGCGACTGCCACAGACGGGCTTCAAAGCCCCCCTTTCAGTAACAGATGGGTGACGTCAGTCAGGCTTCGTCGACTTTTATCCTGCATAACTCTCATTAACTTTGTATGAATTCTGGGATATATCTTCCCAAATTCGTCTTCTTTTGACTGCAGCTTTTTTTTTTTTATTAACAAATTAGTAAAATCATTATTCTCACTTAGTTTTGGCAAGAACAATAACCCACAATAACCTGAGCAGCTGTTTTCTCTGAACCAACAGGGAACATAATAAAGTTTGGTAATTGGATCTAGATGATTTGTCAAAGCAGTTCTAAGTACATAGGCGACATTTAATTGTTTTCCGAGAAATAAACGGATCCGCAACAGTTCAATAATGAGTTGGCTTGCTATGTTTTTGTGTATATCTGTGAGTATATCTGTGTGTGTACAACACACTCCGGCCTAATAATGAGACTGCAACACTGTCGATATGCTGCTTTCTGTCCACAGAACATCTGGCCCGACCTTGTACCGCAGAGCTGACTAAATAAGACTGAATGATAATGATGTTTTTACTGGCCCCAGTGCCCACATTAATCTCTATGAGCAGGTGCCTGTGTTTACCTTCACTCTGTTAGCATTGTGCTTGTCTGCTAACGGCTGTCTGGGGGCCGCACTGTTTATTCTCCTCACATAATGCCCTGTGTAAGCTGCACTGTGGCACAATTACAGACCAATACTCGGGCCTGATAAGGAAAAGAAATCGCGAGATGTTTCCTTTTCGTCCCTTGTGCAGGTATGTAAACAGGAGGAGGCGTATATTCTACTCTGCTTTAAGAACAAAGGAGCTTCATTTAAACGTTTAAATCGGCTTTAGAGACCTCTGAATGCCTCATCTTTCAAATGGTAGAAAAAATGAGCACACAGTGTTATATTTCATATATTTTAGTTTTGTGTGGAACATTTATCAAATGTAATAAGTAAAAGCTCATTTGAGAAAAATACTTTCTGTATTTAAATGTGCAATCACTGTATCTCCTTTCGCAATATTTATTCAGAGACCTAAGATATATGAGACAGGAGCTTATTTATCTTCTTCACTGATAAATCCCTCACGGCATAAATTAAGAAAATCACTTTAGAGGTGCAAAAACGTCTGGAGTTGCTAAAGAAAAGTTTTTTTGTTTATGTCACTAAAAGGCTTGGGGTGTAATTTTAAGTTTCTGGAAAAATTACAGGAAGGATCCCAACAGAGATTTAGAGACCATTTAGTTGGAAGAGAAAGACTGTAACATGGCTCTTTTTAATGCCACCAAAATGGCAAAAATGGTTAATTCTCCCTGCAGTACACTGAAGTCGGTGGACTGCTGCCTCAATAGTTGTCTTTCTTTATTGTGTGTCTGTACTCCAGCTGATGGCTGTGCTGCTGGTACTGTGCACGAAGCAGACACGCAATGCACACGTATCTGGTGGAAGTTATGGGTCATGTTTTTTTTTCTTCACATATTCACTCCTGAAAATATGCCACTGTCTGGTAGATCCTGCACCCCCTACCAAAAGAGGTGGGGTCCTTACTGCGGTGTACCCAGGCTCAAGTCATTTAACAACATTTTACCCCAAATTTAAGACTTTCAGTCTAATATACTATAATGCAAAAATGTTCCATTCATTCTCCTGGCAGACTTTCCTCATCACTGAAGTACTTTAAAGGCTTTATATGCGATTTTTTTTGATCCAGCAGATGTCGCCCTTGAGCACCAGCATGAAACCATTGTTGTGTTAGCATGCTAATGTTAGCAATCTTTATTATGCTCGTATCTTCACACTGCATGTAAATTTACCTGAAATGAGCGTGATCTAGAAACACAGTTAAGCAGTGAGTACAGTATGTTATTCTTCTTTTCTCTAGTCCCTCAATTAAACAACTTTTATACTCGAGGGGAGGAGTCAGCTGCCATCTGGGCGATGTAAACAAACTGAAGATAGGACTCTGAAAACATCACAGACAGTGGGACTCGGGTGTTACACCCATTGTAGACAGTCATTACTCACAGAGTTATTTTTAGAGGATATACATATAAAGCCTTTAACTCATCATTTTATGTACAGTTCAGATTGTATAATAGTTACTGTAGTCACTATGACTAAAGAGCCACAAACTTGCAGTCTTTGTAGAAGGAGTGTGGAGGTGGCTGTCCTGGATCTGCCAGCTCACAGTGACGGGGGAGCCGCATTAATCAACTCGGTCCAGCAGAGTCCAAAATTAACATGCCACCAAATTTAGCCTGCCCCCCCCCCCATGCAGGAAAACCCTGTCCTGAATCTCCCTCAAAGAATCCTTCACTCATGTTAAAGGTTAAGGTAATATGGAAAAAAAGCATAATTAATTCTGGCACGTTTGAGAAGGGCTGAACATAAAATATATTGCTGAGGTTGTAGTATACTAGGACGTTCAAACTCAATTTATCACATAGAGCTAATTAAACAGGCATCTATTATATCTGAGTTTGAAGGCTTGATTGCTGCCGGCAGATAAAGCCCAGACGGGGTGAGGCAGACAATGAACTCACTGTATTGATTATGCATTGATCAAAAAAAAAAAAAAGATCTGCTTTTAGCTCTTCACTTTTTTTTTCAGAGACCATTGCAGCAGATGAGATAACATTGTTAGAGAGAGTGAGGCATGAGGATTACCCAGGATGCAGTGGAGGGGATTTTGCTGTGATTTGGCTCTCATCCCGTTGGCTGACACGAGATGCGATTTTTTTGTGGCAGCAGATTGAGCACCTCTCTGCAGACTCTTTGGGTGGCCTGCTCTCTGTTAGTTATGGCGACAGAGAGAGTGCTGCCATTTATCAGCCCCGGCGGTTTTCTTAAATGAGGACATGTTGGCAGGTGACCAGACAGCCAAAGACAAGGATGAGGGCTTCACTCAGCTGCAGATGAGAGGTGGCAGTGGTTGTTTCTCAATTTTTAAAAACTAGACGAATGTATTTATTCCTTATGCAGTTGTTTTGTTCAAGCATTTCACTTATAGAGG
This sequence comes from Labrus bergylta, assembly GCF_963930695.1. Lineage (NCBI taxonomy): Eukaryota > Metazoa > Chordata > Actinopteri > Labriformes > Labridae > Labrus > Labrus bergylta. The sequence continues at coordinate 4,053,636 of NC_089210.1, read as the reverse complement.
TTTAACTACCAGCTGTTAGGAACTTAGGGCTTGACAAAAATCTTTTAAATTTGATATGGACCAATCCCTATCTGCATTTGAATATATTCTTTAAATGTACAAGATTTTAGTTTTAGCAGTCTGAATGGTATCAACCAATCATGTTTGAACAGTTTTCGGGTTTCCCTCAGGAACAACAGACGATATGAAAAGATTTTTAGTGAGTTTCACAAAGATAGACCTTTTTTGTTCAACAGTAAGATGCTTTTTAACCAGAAACATCTTTTTTTACGTCAAACTTTACAAAGCCACCACACTACAGTGACAAAAATGCTGATTCAACCAGGCAGAACGCAGGAGTTGCTGGTCTACACCAGGCAGGCAGCTGCTAGTTAGCATATTATTTATTATTAATTATATTAATGTATCTCCTCTCTCTGCAGATAATTTGGCTAATAATAATTAAAGGCTTTATATGCGTTTTTTCACACTTAAATATAATATAAATCAAGTATATCCTCTGAAAATAACTCTGTGAGTCATGACTGTCTACAATGGGTGTAACACCCGAGTCCCACTGTCTGTGATGTTTTCAGAGTTTTCAGAGTCCTATCTTCAGTTTGTTTACATCGCCAGGACAGCCGGCTGACTCCTCCCCTCGAGTATAAAAGTTGTTTAATTGAGGGACTAGAGAAAAGAAGAATAACATACTGTACTCACTGCTTAACTGTGTTTCTAGATCACGCTCATTTCAGGTAAATTTACATGCAGTGTGAAGATACCAGCATAATAAACATCGCTAGCATTAGCATGCTAACACAACAATGCAGCGCGAGTTGTTTTGGTTTCATGCTGGTGCTCAAGGGCGACATCTGCTGGATCAAAAAAATCACATATAAAGCCCTTAAGGGAATATAATTTAATATTTAGAATTAAATAGGTAATTAAAAAAAGTAATGTGTATTGTATATAAAAATTGTATATAAAGCCTTTAAACTACTATTTTCTGTTTTAGTCTGTTTTTCCTTGATGTTGACGGCTGATTTTTTGCAGTTAAGATGTTGAGCAATGGTTTCCATAATCATGACGTTAGTGACTATACAGTATGAATAGTTGCAGATTGTCAATGCAATTCATTTTAATCACAAAAACATGGCACTGAAAAATAGGCCGTGTAGAAATGCAAATGATTAACAAAGAATGTCATGTTCAAATATTTCCGAGGCTGCCTGTAAAAATAGGATAAGAAGACATTTTTTTTTCCTGTTTAAATCAATAGCGTTGGCATGTTATCAATTACAATTGTTTCTGCTAACGTTACGGTATAGCTGCATAGACCGCCCGGGCCACATGATGAGAGATGAGACAGTCTCTCTGATTAATTTATGACTAAAGAGTCGACAAAGGAGCGATCGTTGTACATCACCTGCTGCAGACAAGATAAACAGAGTGTCTGAATTATATTTGTTGAGATACAAACATAGATGGATTACCTCTGCTCACACACAGTAAATTAAAACGCAGCATATTCACCTCAGCAGGCGCCTCCTCCTGCTGCAAAACGTATTTATTTGCTTAGTTATTTAGGTGCAGGCGGCGGCGGCGGCAGGATGGAATAATAAATCGTCCTCTTTGGTTGTTGGTTAAGACTCATTAAAAAATCTCCATAAAGCTCCAGAGCCGGCGGAGACAGTGCGCCGTGTGAATAGCCTGCAGAATAAATATTATGCCAGAGCAATATTTTTCTTGCGGGGATTTACATTAATAAGATGGTGTGTGTACAGTAATCAGCTAATGGAAGGAGGGTTAACGGCAGCGAGCGTGTGCTACAATTAGCTGCTGATTTCAGGTGTCGTTGAGATGCTGGGAGGAGGATTGAGACTTTTGCTAAATTAAAAATCATGTTTAAGGTTCAGATTGGATTTGTGTGCAAAATGTAGCCCAAGATAGCCAATGGCATTTGGGTTAGGGTTGTTTTTTTATACCTCAGAAGACCCCCTACTCGAACCAGGGATAGTCTCCCGCTGCGAGGGGCCAGGCCACGGGAATAGCCAGAATATGTGAAACTGGCTTTAGTGTGCCAGATCCCTGCAATTTGTATGCTGTTATATTTTTCTGATGTGTGATAAAGCAGGTTTGTTTTCCTTGTTTAACTTTTGGACGTAGCGTTGGCACATCTTTAAAAAGTGATACTACATGGACTGCCTTTGTATTTATGTTCTCACTCACTGACTCCTTGAACTCTCAGTGGCTTCAACCTTCAGTTACACCGACATACTATTCATGCCGCTCCTCTCACTGGCTCTGTCTTTGGTAGATGTGCTCCTAAAGTTTTTATGTCCTCATCCTGGTCACCTTAAACTACCTTATTAGCAAGGAAGCTTATTCAACAAGCGATATGGATTATTAGAACAATGTATGCACATGTGTTGATGATGAACGTTGCTGATTCAGTGTTGGATGCTGGGGAAAAATAAAGGTTATACATGAATCTATAAACACAATAAATACTGATGGAAAGATTTCAAGAGTCCTTCCTACACGCCTAACCCTCCAATACAGAACGCTAAGCCAACTGTGATCCAGAAAGTACATTTCTGTGTGATTTTTAGTGATCAATAAAAAGGCTGCTCAGTTCCAGGGCTGTCACATCATTCTAGCCCTTTTAATACAGCACTTAAAACAAAGAACTTGACTGTGAGCAGAGGACCTGACCTCCATTCAGAAGGACATCATGTAAGCCCTGGCACTAGAACAGGATGTAAAAATAGCAGCATCCTGGTTTAGGAGGACTTTTTTTTTTTTTTTTTACAGTGCTCCCAACTCATCTTACATTCCTTCAAGTCACTGAATGACAAGAAGAAAGAAAAACCCTTTAAAACAGAAGTGTTTCTCTGAGTTGTTGGATGTAGATAAAGACACCACAGTCATCATGTATTTACAGATATATCATGAATGAATACAGTTGGATTTAAGAGAGGAGGTCTATACTACTACAAAACCAGAACGCTGAATTCATCACGTCTTGTGTCTCTCTTAGTGATTCTGTGTTTAAATGTACATACCTGTATAGAGAGTTTACATAGCTGCTAACATGCTAACGCTGTTAGGACTCTTGTCTAAATGAAGTGGTTATCAGTAGGGGTGCAAAAGATCATAAATCTAACAGTTAGGACTGGATTGTTTTTTTTGGTTTAGCCCAAAAAAGGTTTATAGTATATAATTTAAAAATCAGAGTAAATCAGCATCATTTTTCAATACCAGTATTTGTTACCGACCAACAAAGAACAAAATAGAAATGTTTCTGTGAGTAACAAAGTTTGCTGTAATCAGCTATGAACTTATTTTTTTCTGAATAAGTACGTAATTCATTTAGAGGATGTGTGTGTCACTGTGTGCTCCTGCGGATGGTCGTAACAGAGTTTGTTTGGCTGAGTTTGCAGCTAGAGCAGTCATTCTCTCTCTCTCTCTCTCTCTCTCTCTCTCTCTCTCTCTCTCTCTCTCTCTCTCGCTCTCTCTCTCTCGTCACATGTGGCTCATTTGGGACTAGTTGTGGCTCTTTTAGGTCCTACTTGGGGAAAGAAATCCAAAGTCATTATTTAAAAAAGGGAGTTTTATGCCTTCATTTTAGAGATAGAGACAGAAACCGGGGAGGATGACATGTCGGATTCGAACTCTGGGCAGCCCGCTCTCGAGGACAAATCCTCTGTACATGGGGCATGCGCACTAACCGCTAGGCTACCAACGCCCCCATCAACGTCAGATCAGGCAACTCTTTCCTTTAATGTACCACGAGCCGTCTGAAGTCACACTTTACTCCTCACTACATCCTGCTGATGAAAACCTTATGGAACATTTTTCCTTATACCTTTGAGTCTCTAAATCTGGAGCCAGCTGCATGTGTTTGTTTACTTGTTCATTAAGAACCCCAGTGGCTCCTTATCCTGTTATACCTACATTTTATCCCCCCCCCCCCCCCCCCCCCCATCAACACAAAACAACCACACCACATGAATCAAAACAGGGTCTGCAAGTGTTCAGAAAATACCAAACAGCTGATTAAAAGAGAAACCTGAGCAAAAAGAAGAATGCTAGTTAATAAGGGGGGCGAAGGGGAACTCTTCCCACACCTTCAGCTCCACTTTAAAGACCTCCTGGACCTGACCTCCACATTAATGCTGATCCTAAAGATTGCTTTAAACACCTTTTGCAGGGATGCGGTCACGCTTCCAATTTGGCCATTAACACAAGGAGTGCAAGAGAGCGTGTCTTAATGACAATCAGGGCCAACAGAGTTATAGATTATACAAATTTATAACCAGGACGTCTGCGTCACATCGCTGATCTTTATTCTCCAAGCTAATGAGGGCGACACAAAGTCACTTAGAGCCAGACCTCCAACTCACCGAGTCATGGCTGAAGGGAATAAAATAAATGAGCTTTGCATGCATACATTATTTCATTTTAAGTTCAATTTGTTATGTTTTAGTTTGCATTTTTAAAGTTTCTCTGCTATTTGAGAAAATACTGGAAATACTGGAATTTTGACCTCCATCATGTTAGGAGTTAGGCACTTCTTTGTTGGAATGAAGTGCGGGTGAACTTCTCCCCAAAAAGATCATTAACCCTACCTCAAGTAGAGCAAGTTTAGTATAAATATAACATATTTTGTCCCATTGATACTCGCCTTTACAAAATGATTTGGGCTCAGTTTTTTCAGTCGGAGTTCAGTCCCATTCTCCCTTCCCTCCTACTGCTGTTGGTTTCAGCTGCTGTTTTTTGATTTCAGCTTTCAGGGAAAAATGAAGACACTAAATTATGGTTATTTCCAGGAACCCCCCCTCCCCCCCCTGCTGTTTTTTTGCTTTTGCCCTTTCCTGGAGAGCCTCCTGGAGAGACATTTCAAAGACTCTTTATGTTTTGTTGTTATTCCCCAGTTTCTCTCTGTATCTCCCGAGGGCCGTACTGAGGTGGGGGCAGAGGTACGGAGCTGCACTTCCGCTTCACATTAAAGAACAGCCATACATTTCTTTGCCTCCCACAGCCCCTTTATGGAGGATTAATGATTTATTGCTCTGGCTTCTTCTTCGTGCTCCTTCTCATCTCACTTGGAGGGGGTGCAGTTTAACAAGCGCTCTTCTCTTTTACTCCCTCGGCCTGCAGAGAGGGCCTCTCGCTCAGAGAAATGTGCCACGGTGCCACTATGTGCAGCACAGCTGTGACCCAGTTCAGAGACTTTTTTGTTACCAGAGCAGCCTCAGCAGGGAGCAGAAACCAAACCTGACGGCACAGCTCCCATTTAACTGCTCTGAAACCTCGGTCCTGAAACTCTTCATGTTGGTCTGGATTGGGATCATGGACAAGCATGCTGATGCTCCCATTTGAAGACAAAGGACTTTTAACTACTGGGCCCGTGTGTGACCTCAGCCCTCCATAAGTCACTCCATGATTTTTAGAAATCCTACAGAGAATTTCAGGGTACAATCCTAAACCTGTTATCCTTCAGCCTGTTGAATTTTCAGAACAAATTTCAAGATTTACAAGTTGTCTGTCTGCTCAGAATGTTCATTTTCAGCATTATTTTCCATTTATCGCCCAATCGAGCCACAAGGAAAAGCATCTGAGTCAACACGTCCAATGAAGAAGAAGAGTGGAACTGAGCATCTGATGGTCTAACATAGCCATGAAGGTTTTTGGTTAGTTTTCACTTCCTCCCACTGATCCTTTTTCATACACATTATGTAGTTTTGACTGTTTAGTATTTGGGAGAAAACTTTTTGGAGAGCACACAGATTTTTTTATTTTTTTTGCAGCCTTGGTATTAAAGCTGCAATAACCTTCAGGTCGTTCTGGGTGATTATGGGTGCTGTGGTGCTGCACCAACATCACAGCTATAATCCCAGAGAAGAGCATCCTCCAGGGTATTTTTTGCTGGAGGCAATAACAAACTCATCATCTGTACAGTTTGACTTTACACCACTTATGTGCCTGTCAGGTGCTTATAGAGGCAGAGTGTGTTTCAGATATGGTAAATGTCTTCTCACCAAATGTGCCATATTTATGCCGTGGTGTCATCTCTGCAGATACCTTCCAATTTGCATGCCTCTTAGATTACACTCATTGCTCTGAAACTTAAATTATACGTTATAAGGGAAGGAGAAATCAGTTCTGCCCAACCTTATTCTGCCCATTTATGACCTTTCCAATCATGGATTAACTGAAAGAAGCCAAAGACCATCTTAATCTTTTATTATCTTGAGATCTAAATCAATTTATCTCAAAAGAAGAAGCCAACTATTCCCAGAGTCGGAGGTCTTTTTTACTTTCTCATTTAAAAAAAAGGAGGGTTTTTCTCTCACTAATTTATAGTTACGTGAAAAGTCTGAAATATCCGTGAAAGGGGCTTTATATTAACAGATTTTATTCACCGCTCTATTCATCTTGCACAGTAGCCTTCAATCTTTCATGAGCGTAACATCATAGATTCAGGAAGAAACAAGAGCGAAAAGACAGGTTATATCAGGACTCCATTTTTAACCAAGTGATCCAAAGCTGTGGTCTCTAACCTGCCTGCAGCTGCTCATCGTTGAACATGAGTTGTACATAGTTTCACAAAAGAAAGTTAGAGGTGTAAAGAAGACAATCCCTTTTGTATTTGGTTCATTGTTTATGTAAAAGATTGGGTTTTTACTGAAGAAAAAAGATCTGAAAGTTTGAATTCTTCTTGTCAGGTAACTAATATATTGGCAGTTGTGATGTCAAAGTTTAACCACAGAGAAGTTGTGTAGAATCAAAATAAAAGCCGGACAACCAAGACTTTGGGTAATTATTTAACAGTTTCCGACTTGCAAGAGATCTTTACGTTATTGATTCCCAACCACAGGATGAATCTCAGGATGCCCTCACACCAAACCTGCTTCATCAAATTGGCAAGAAATTGCCCAACAGGAGGGTCACAAACTGCTTCCTATTGAACCCTGGTGTGATTTGTTTGTGGTCTTAACTCTGATAGGTAACCCTGCCATTTTTGTGCTTGGTAAATGTATGATTTTAAGCTGGAATTCAAATGTGAAAACTACAAAACTGTGCACTAAGTGTGTCAGACAAACACTTTGGACAATGTTTGTATCTTTCTACACCATTGTCAAAAGCTGGATGGCTACATATACGAGTTTAAAGAAAATGACTATAAAAGAGGAAAATAATTAATTTGTTTCATGCTAAAGTTGCTGTAAATTCCTAAGATAAATCCGATCCAGAGGTGATCATTGACTTCTGTTTCTTGGTCTCGTTGGTGGAAATTTGTTTGTCTGACACACTTATTGCACATTTACAGGCAACCCAGGTTGCTTCATCAAGCAGTTTAAGATCAGATTGATTTATTTGTAGTTTTCACATTTGAATTCCAGCTTAAGATCACACATTTACTATCCCTGCCAAGACCACAAACAAATCACACCAGTGATCAATTGGAAGCAGTTTGTGGCCCTCCTTTTGGGCAATTTCTTGCAAATTTGATGAAGCAGGTTTGGTGTGAGGGCATCCTGAGATTCATCCTGTGGTTAGGAATCAGAAATGTAAAGATCTCTTGCAAGTAGAAAACTGTTAAATAATTACCCAAACTCTTGATTGTCCTGCTTTTATGTTGATTCTACACTAACTATTGTTATTCTTTGACATCACAGTCATACAACTAAACCATAATCATAGCTGTGTTATCCACTAAGTGGTCAACAGAGCTTCCCAACACCCGCCTGTGTTCTTTTGGCCTGCTGATATTCCATCAGAACTAAACCAAGCTGGTCAAACACAGAATACAAAAAAGCCTCCCTCTGTTGATAGACCTGTTTATGTGACTGTCACATGCAGCCAGCACACCTGGGAGCAATGCAGTCAGCGCGGGATGTCCTGGTTAGGATTCTTGTTCAATCACTGCTCCTGGCTGCTGCTCGTGTTTCCTGTGGCATTTTGATTGAATGTTTTCTATTCACACACAGAACTCCCCTTAATAGCCCCTTTTTTTCATGTGACAGTGATCTATATGCAGGTAATTACAATTGGCTATGATGGATAGTGCTGTCAGATCTACCTTGATTATCCTGAGATTAAACATGTTTCAGAAATCCCAAATGTCAAAAACTATTACAAGGTCACAGGAAGAGTTCGTTCTCTGGCTTTTAAGATTCTAATGTATTTCAAATAACATGACTGTAGGTCTTACTATGAAAAGCTGAATTTCTTTTTGTTGTCCTTAAAAGTTGTGTAGTACATTTTTTACACACCATAGTATACACATTACTTTTCTTAATTACCTATTTAATTCTAAATATTAAATTATATTCCCTTAAAGGCTTTATAAGTGATTTTTTGATCCAGCAGATGTCGCCCTTGAGCACCAGCATGAAACCAAAACAACTTGCGCTGCATTGTTGTGTTAGCATGCTAATGCTAGCGATCTTTATTATGCTGGTATCTTCACAATGCATGTAAATTTACCTGAAATGAGCGTGATCTAGAAACACAGTTAAGCAGTGAGTACAGTATGTTATTCTTCTTTTCTCTAGTTCCTCAATTAAACAACTTTTATACACGAGGGGAGGAGTCAGCCGGCCGTCCGGGCGATGTAAACAAACTGAAGATAGGACTCTGAAAACTCTGAAAGCATCACAGACAGTGGAACTCGGGTGTTACACCCATTGTAGACAGTCATGACTCACAGAGTTATTTTCAGAGGAGATACTTGATTTCTATTACATTAAGTGTGAAAAATCACATATAAAGCCTTTAAGTACTTAAGCCCCAAAAATATTTTCCATATACTGATCAAGTCCTCTTGTGACCAAAACATAACCAACTTCCATTTGTTTCTAATTTAGTCGAGTCAATAAGATGCTTAAACAGAACCACGCTGTGAAGGTGCCTACATCCAAACAGGTCCATTTCATACCTGAACATCTCCAGGTTGAGTTGATGCCCGCGCATTTCTGAGTCAGTACACATCACCAAGTAGATATGTTACCTTACCAGACCAAAGTTCGTGCATTGCATAACTCTAACAAAGAGCATTTGGTGGCTTGTGCTCTTTAACCCAGGTGTCTTGGTGTCAAACCTAAGCAAGTCTTTGCATGTAGCTAAGCTGTAGGCTTTTGGTGCCTTAGCTCTGTCAAGTATCTTAACCCTGGACTTACCAGGACCATTATTTTTTATCGCCTTATCTAAGTCAGAACGACGCCTAAACAAAGCTATTTTGTCTAGATTTAGGTAGCAAATTGACTTTGTAAGGTTTAGAAAGCATGCCAATTATGTGCCTGAACACAACCAAACTGTGAATGCTTTTCATCAATCACGTGTGAGTTCATGTTGGATGTCCAAAACTCCAAAAAAAAAAAAGATCTGACAGTGTAACTGGATGATACATATTCTTCATCATCACCTTCTTACTGCTTATTTTAAGAATCCTGACACGTGCGGTGGCTTGATTTAGTTTCGTCCACCTGCCCACCAGGACCTGCAAGTGTAAAACTGTCACCAGAGGATATAGATCGTCATATTTTGAAGCCTGGATCCCACGACCACGCCGCCATATTTGACAGGCGGGGTTGTGAGAAGGTGTCGTTTGTAGCTAATAAACCGTGTGCGCCCTTGTTTGTGATGATTAATCCTCTTAGCATGGCTGTCACAGCGCCGAGTGTGAAAGCACCACACATCGGATGTTTAGTCAATCAGGTTTCACGAGCTTATCTGCCTGACTGAGGCCTGCCAGCACCGTGACGGATGTTTCATAGACGTGACGACAGAGCCAGTGACGTGGAGCCCTCTGTGTGCGACTCAAACCAAACGGAGGAGATTTACAAAATAGATTTACTGTTGGTTTTTGATTTGTGTTTTTTTTTAGACCCTTTAGTCTCATTTGTCTCAACTGTCATGGTGAGTAAAAGTTGTTCTTTGTTGACCTCCATTGTCAGAAGAAAAGTTAATGTGGAAATTAAAATAATAAGCTCAAGGTCGTCCTCTGAACGCCGCTCTGGGCCTCTGCCAGGCCGCCAGGAGGAGGCTAAAGAGTCTCCTGAACCAAGAGGACATCCGCCTAAAAGACGAGGTTTTAAAGTCTAATTGGTCTGATTAGAGGGAGTCCTAAGCCAGCACTTCTGATTAAGTGGAGTGATGGAGGCGATAAAGGCGATAAAGGCCCACTGGCAGGGGGGCTGTGGAGCGTTAAGTGGGCGAAATGAAGCAAAGTTTCCTCCTGGCTGGATCAGGATCCTGTCTTCAGTTTTTCTGTGAGCGCTGAGATGTAACCCTAGCGTTCATCAACTTGTGCCGGCGACGGACGGCTCGTCCCGTTGCAGCCGATCGCAGACCGACACATGCTCAAGAGTGTGAACAAAAGAGACGGCGAAGAGAGGAACATTTTACATTTTTTCCTCCTCGGCTGACATTTAATCATCTCATTCTTTTTCATTCTTTCGTTTTTATGCTGCCGGACCCAAAGATTTGTATTTTTTTTTTTTTTCCTTCTGCAATATGCACAATTCAATATTAGGCCTTACAGTGCGTAAAATAAGATGATTTGATTTATTTTTCCTTTGGAGACACACAAACATTTACAATTCAGTTTAAAAACAATAACTCGGGGAAGGAGAAAGCAAAAGACATCCGTGCAGCTCTGCAGGGCGTTTGCTTTAACTCAGTTTTTTTTTTTTAAACCCACAGAAAAGGAGCTCCTCTTTTCTTCCAATTCTGGTGACGTGTGGCTCCGTCTCTGTTCTTTTTGCTTTGACAGATTTGCCCCGGCGACTTTAAAGTTCACTCTTGACATCTCGAATAAACACACTTTAGAAGTCTTAACACTCTGCAGAATGCATACACTGGTATATATATATAAAACACGGCATTCTAAAAATAGAAAGCAGAAGTGCACATTTCTTAAACACAAGGGGCATGTTTTTTGTCAAAGGCTCACGTCTGAACACTGTCAGTCTCGCGGGGTGATTTTGGGACACGAGGCGTGATAAGGAATTAGCTCATTAATGCCGGGTAAGCAGGAGGCATGGTGCGCCGGGGAAAAAAAGAGAATATTATAGCAGCAGAGAGAACGTAATGCTAATCCTCGCACCTTACAAAATGGAAATGGATTTCTAAGTGCAGACGCGAGGATGAGACGTGTTACTCAGCGGGGGAACATCACGTTACAAGACAAGGAGTGACCACAAAGACTGAGGCAAACTCATGTGCAGAGCTTTACCTGCAAACATCAGATTAAGATGACGAGGCGCCGATCCTGTCCCGGACTGTACAAGTAATGAACGTAGCAATGATGATGTCACCCATTGGTTTGTATACATGGGTGCTGGAAGTCAGAGCGGGTGTCAAATGAGTCATTTTCTTGATTGCTTTTAACAACAGAAGTTGTCTTACATTGCCAGTTTTCACCATAGACCACCATAGTAAATATTAATGGACCGAGCCTGAGTGACATCACCCATCTATTGCGGCAACGACACGCAGTAAAGGGCGAACCAACGAGGCCCACAGCCTCTATACATGGGTCAAACGACACAACCGCCAGGCCATCGGAGCTCCTTAAAATCAAGTTTTATCCTTATGCTTAATGGCCCTGTCCCCTTATCTCTCTCTCTCTCTCTCTCTCTCTCTCAAGTTAAAGAGGACATATTATCCCCCTTTCCACCTTTTCAAACAGCCCCCCTGTGGTCTAAATGAAACATCTGTGCTGTGCTTTGGTCAAAATATAACATGAATCAAGCACCAGAGGAGGTTTGTGACCCTGTATAAACCAGCTCTCTCAGAACGCTCCGTTTTGGTGTGTGTGTCTCTTTAAATGCAATGCGCCCCCCCCCCGTGAGTTTTCCGGGCAGACATAAATCCTCTGTAGCGAGAATAAAAATGGCGGACCTGCGCTAAAGTTTTGCTCTGGGCTGGGGTTGGAGTCCATGGGTGGAGATACCAGAGGAGCGGAGGGTATTTCTTTTTACCAGAATCCCACTGTGACATCACAAGGAGAGCAAATCTTTGTATTGTTCTCTGTGTTGTAAGACTTATGCAGACCACAAACAAAGGACTGGATGGGTTTATTTCACATTTTGTGGTTCTGTAGACACTCAGGTTACCCAAATAAATGTTCAGAAACACTGTAAGAGTGGATTTTTCATAAGTCCCCTTTAATAAAAGAATAATCATCGTAAACCCAAATTCTAGAGAAACATGTTCTTCTCCAACTTGAACCCTGCTGTGTACACGATCACGCATCTCCCCTCATATCATGGTATCACAACGTTACACACCTCTTCTATTTTTACAGCCTGAGAGCGAATACAATATCTGTGAATGAAGTCAAAGGTCTGTGATTTTATTTAGCCCGAGTTCCTCTGTTTTCTTTTTCTCTGTCCACTTTCCATTGAGGGGGGGAGGAGAAGACGAAGATTCCTCCTCTCATAATACACGTCAAGTGCTTATTGCCTCAAGGTTATTAAAAGTAAATGTTATATTGACATTGACTTTTCAATCACTCAGACTTATTGCTTTCTGCAAGAAGCTGACAGTGACTGCTCGGATCTGAGGAAACATTCATCTTCCTCTTCTTCTTCTTCGGCTCCATGCAAAGAAGCTCATGTAGCTAGTGAAAAGGTTATCTATAGGGTCATGTAACTGTGCTTTTCATGTTCACGTATAGGATTCAACCTGTAGTCTGTGGGGAGATTCAAGCCACCTGCTTTAACATTAACATAACTTTGAGGGGAGGAGTGGGTTTTTTCTGCACTGAGATGCATCAAAAAGTGAAAAATGATCCTTTAATTGGAATTATGTCTCTTCTTTTTCTTGCTACTCAGGAAGATTGTTTGTTTATGAAAGCCTTAGCTTATATCCCATCCTTAATAAAGCATCCTTTTCCTCTCAGTCTCTGCCCGCTGACAGTTTCCAGAGCTGTGACATTTATATCCAAATGGTAATTGATTCAGAGGAAGCTGTTAGTATGCAGCTACAATTTAACAACACTCCTCTTGGGAGAAGAGGGGAGGAGAGGAGAGGAGAGGAAAGGAGGGGAGGAGGAGGAGAGGAGAGGAGAGGAGAGGAGAGGAGGAGGAAGGATCAAGCCCTGGAAAGGAGAGACAAGACATTTTTTTGTTTTGTTTTTCTGTGTTTTAAGCAGCCGTCCTCCCCTGGAGATGGAAGAAAAGATTGGAAAAGTGGCTTGTTTTCCCGCATTTTCACACACAATCGCTCACGCACACACACACACACACACACACACACACACACACACATGCGCAGCTTGTGCAGCTTGTGCAGGATGGATGCTGCTGAGGCTGTTATTGATTGGATGCCACCAGCTGAATGGACTTTGTCACAGGCAGTCCTCTCCTCTCAGGCTGTGTTTGCTGGTGCGTCTTACCTGCGAAGTCGCCCGCACAAACACAACTCACCGACAACAACAACAACAAAAGCAGCAACACGAGGGAGCGGCACGCTGCAGTAATCCTCCCCCAGATACTGTCAGGCCTGCTGAACACAAATAATGGCTTCACATCCATGAGCTGAAGGACTCACCACCAGTTGGCACTCTGTGATAACACCTCTGGCCAAGGACCAAAACAATTCTCTACACTTCAAGTCCCTCTCCGGAGTCTTTTGGGCATTTTTATCTTTTGACAATTATTTTGAAGAAGAAGCTACGTTTATCCAAAGTAAAAATATAAGCTGTTACTTAAACGTTATTATGATGACGGTAAAGATGGGAGTCAGATCTCATTCTATTTGGGGTGTTCAATACTTTGATATTTTCTATATTATGTGATTTTAAACGACACAATCTCAGAATTTTAATGATTGATAATATTGAAAAGTACCAGAACTAAAAAATAAACTGCCATATTTGAGTCCAAAGTTGAAGGTGGGTGAAAAAATATGAGTGGGGATTCAAAATCTCACAATATACGGGCTTCCAAATACGGATATTTCTCGAGTCAATTGGGCGTCTCTTACATCCCAAAAAATGTGATATATTTAACAAACGGAACGCTACTAAATATGTTGCACACACGTTACCAAATTACATGTTTGTGCAATTTAGACAGTCTGCAGGAGTTGCTTGCTATTTTGTAAAAAAAAAAAAAAATTGTTTAGTCGCAGAGTCTTTACTATCTTAAGTAATCAGGAAAACACACTTCAGTTTACTCCCCTTAATCCAGCCCCCTCCCCGAGTGATGCACGACTGACCCAGTGACTCTCTGAGGCCTCTTTTTCCTCTGGCATCTTTCATCACACTCCACTTTCTCCAACAGTCATGCAAACCAACACGTCATGGAGGACAGTCGTGACAGCTCATCCTCAGCTACAATAAAAAAAAAATCTTTTTTTTTGGTATCATTGTTGGACTTTAATGTAGAGCAGAGATAAATCAGTTTGCTTTAATGTCGCTCTTAAAGACTCGAGTGTTCACTCTTAAACCTGCAGCGACTCTGACGGCCAGATGTCTTCTCATAAATGCATGTTTGTTCATTACAAAACACCCGTGATGGTGTGACACACACACACACACACACACACACACACACACACACACACACACACACACACACACACACACACACACACACACACACACACACACATACACATACAGGCTGCTCCTCGGGTTTCTGTTTTGATATTTACTTTGCAATCCGCGATCTCCTCAGAGAAAATGTCTGCATTTTTACTCCTGCTCTGTGGTTCTGCAAAGTCTTTAAAAAAAAAAGACACAACACATTGAAACAAACAAAGACGCTAAAAGTTTTAATTTCCCCCGACCCCACTTTGGATTTTTAAGGAATTCATTTAGTATTCTATAAGGTGTGACTAATCCAGTCACTTAGGTGCAAATTAGAAGTTTATAATCTGCTGCTATGCATCACAGAGCAGTGAGGTGTGTCTAATAGATTCAGATATAGAGGAAAACATCAGGTAGCAGGTCTCTCTGGCTGCTCATATCGTATAAAGTTGGATTTTTTGTTTTGTCTGCTCCTCGCATATGTCTTTCTCAGCCTGAATGTCTCAGGAGACTAGGGTCGAGCAGAAATGTTATAATCTGCGTCTGTTCAACCAAAGATGTGTCAGTATCTGGATTCAGATTTTTTTTTAAAACCAAACAGATGTGGTTGAAAAACAAACAGATGTGGTTTATACAGGAAGTGTGTTTTTTTTTTTAAAGCTTTCTTGCAACAAGCTAAGCTTTCTTTTTAAGCTTTCTTGCAACAATTATCAAAAAGGATGAGCACAGACGTTGTCAAGTTACAAATGAACATTATATTAAAGAAAGGACTAAAGGTGGACTAAATGAAATTATTTTTGACTTGGGGAAAAAATAGGGAGAAGGAAAGATTACATATGAAATGAGTTAACAGATAAGATCCAAGAGAAACAAAGAAATATGTCAAAGTTATACTATTGCTCTGCATGTTCAGGATAAAAGGTAATATTGCTCGTACGTTTTCAAATGAATAAGTACCTGTTGTGTGTTGGGTCTGTCAATAATATTGAACATCAATCCAGCTACCCATCCATCCATCAAACCATCCATCTGTCGATCCATCCATCCATCAAACCATCCACCCATCCATCCATCAAACCATCCATCCACCCCTCCATCCATCCATCAAACCATCAAACCATCCATCCAGCCCTCCATCCATCCATCAAACCATCCATCTGTCGATCCATCCATCCATCAAACCAGCCATCCATCCATCCATTAAACCATCCAGCCACCCATCCATCAAACCATCCATCCATCCATCCATCCATCCATCAAACCATCCATCCACCCATCCATCCATCAAACCATCCAGCCACCCATCCATCCATCAAACCATCCAGCCACCCATCCATCCATTAAACCATCCATCAAACCATCCATCCATCCATCAAACCATCCACCCATCCATCAAACCATCCACCCATCCATCCATCAAACCATCCAGCCACCCATCCATCCATTAAACCATCCATCAAACCATCCATCCATCCATCCATCCATCAAACCATCCACCCATCCATCAAACCATCCATCCACCCATCCATCCATCAAACCATCCAGCCACCCATCCATCCATTAAACCATCCATCAAACCATCCATCCATCCATCAAACCATCCACCCATCCATCAAACCATCCATCCATCCATCCATCAAACCATCCACCCATCCATCAAACCATCCATCCACCCATCCATCCATCAAACCATCCAGCCACCCATCCATCCATTAAACCATCCATCAAACCATCCATCCATCCATCAAACCATCCACCCATCCATCAAACCATCCACCCATCCATCCATCAAACCATCCATCCACCCATCAAACCATCCACCCATCCATCAAACCATCCATCCATCCATCAAACCATCCACCCATCCATCAAACCATCCACCCATCCATCCATCAAACAATCCATCCATCCATCAAACCATCCATCCATCCATCCATCAAACCATCCACCCATCCATCCATCAAACATCCATCCATCCATCCACCCATCCATCCATCCATCCATCCATCAAACCATCCATCCATCTGTCGATCCATCCATTCACCCACCCATCCATCCATCCATCCATCCATCCATCCATCCATCCATCATCCATCAAACCATCCATCCATCAGTCGATACACCCATCCATCCGTCCATCCATTTCCTTCCACACATTGGGTTGTTCGGTCTCGTTGCTGTGTGTTCTGGGTCCACACTGAGATCTAGGGTTTACCACAGACACCTCCAAAGGTAAGGAGGCATTCATATCAGATGTTACTTTACTAGCAGCTGCATCAAGTCGTCTACACCAAGAAAACTTTTACTTCACTTTTCTCAAATTGACATATTCCCAGCAGGGAGCAAGGTGCACTCTCCATGAAAACAGGGCAACAAAGATATTTTTTTGCAATTTGCATAATATTCGGTAAATAATTCATCAGATCATCAGGAGGTCTCTCACATGGGAATGAAAGTTTTGGTGACAGGTGGGTTTGCCAAGTAGAGCAGTCAGAGAGCAGTGAGACCCTGTCATCACTTTAAATCTAATCTATTAGCTGAAAGGTTTTGCCGTCCTCCAGAGAGTATTTATTATTTAAGTAACAGGTAACAGATTGCAGGTTAAATTATCAGTCAAAATCTTTTCTCTAACTGCTGAGTAAAAAACCTGCGAGCCACAGCCCCCCCTGTTGCATCCCCATGATATTATTGATGACACCAACGTCAAGTAAATTGAAACCATGAAAATAAAAAATGGCCTGATATAACAGTCACAAAAAGATTCTGAAACTACAACAAAATGGATTGAGTTACAACTCACTTTCTGGTCCTCATAACATTATCCATCCATCTATTATCTTTACCACTTTTCCCGTTCTGGGTTGCAGGGGGCTGAAGCTGATCCCAACTGTCATTGGGAGAGAGACGGGGTTACACGCTGGACTGTCAATCACACGGCTGACATAGAGACACACAACCAGCCACACTCACATTCACACCCAAATAACCTAACGAGCATGACTTTTGACTGTGGGAGGAAGCTGGAGTACTCAAAGTCCACTTTCAACTTTCAACTCCACACATAAAAGCTCATGTCTGACAGGGATTCTAACCAGGAACCTCGTCACTGTGAGGCAACGGCGCTAACCACTGCACCACCGGGTACAGAAAAAGTAACCTGAACCATGCAGCCCCCCCAATAACATTATGTACTTAAATGTTCCTCTCCTCGTCGCCCTCTTTGTCTTTGAAGCATCTTTCCATTAGAATCAAAGTATGCTTTATATTCCATATGAACTTAAAAAAGGCAAACATCTCTCGAGATATTAATGCTTTTCACAACGTTAAGATTATAATGCGAGTACTTAAAGTCGAGAGGCACCGTATGGAGGGATGAGACACCTGCAAGGTCGACGGGATAAGAGCAGTGCGGCCCCTTTAGCAACGCTCTGTCGTGCTAAAACGATGTTAAGATTCACTTTGCATCGATTGTGAGCTTATGAAACATGTTGAGAGTGCCTGGCTCATTAAAAAAAGGCGACAGAGCGGACCCTCCAACAAGGCCCCCGTGTCAGAGGATAGCTATTCCCCTCTGCCACCAGAACTGGGGCAGACATTTCGGTTGGTGCTCTGAGCTAAGCCAAATCAAGACCCACATAAAAATCCCTGATTGAAAGACAAAATATAGACCAACCAGAGAGCGAATGTGGGGCAAATATCTGTGATACTAATCAACGTGACAATTACAAGGCAAGTGCTGTCAAGTGCCTTCCCACGGTGCTGTAAAAGAGCTGCGTTACTCTCCCTGTGTGATTGTTTTATGCTGTTCTCACATTGCTCACTTTAAAGTCAGCAGACTCCATTCACAAAAAAACAATATTTCAACCTTCAAATAAATGGCATTTGTCCATAGACTGTATAAAACATGGACGTGGTCTCAGTAACATCACCCATTGGTTTCTGAAGAGGCGTTTTGAAGCCCAAACACGGCAGTGGCCATGTTGGAAGTGCCAACTCCATCTAACTTCAAATCAGTCTAGCAGTAGGGAAAGAGTTCTGGCCTTAAGCCTCATGGGAAACAGCAATGATGCACCCACCTATCAGGCAACTAAGTCCACCCCTAATGTATGCATTAACTCTTGGCCTTAAAATACTTAAAACGGTTGAGTATTAAATCAATTTCAGATTTAATTTGGGGTTATTTCATGCGTTTATTTTAGAGATAGGACAGTTGATGGAGTCAGAATCCGGGGGGAGAGAGAGTGGGGAACGACATGCGGAAAAAGAGCCCCAGGTCAGATTCAAACCCGGGCTGCCCGCCCTCATCGACTACAGCCTTTATATTGGGCGCATGCACTTACCGCTAGGCTACGAGCACCCCCCAAAAATGGGCATTTCCTCAGCAGCCGGCTTTTAGTGGAGAAAAGCATCTCTATCTTTAAAATAAAATGTCTACCTCTCTGTATCGTTGTCAGACTCTTAGATTTACATTAGGTTCTTCAGTTTTTCTAACATTTGTTAAGTGGACGTTAGAGCAGTAGCATTCATGGACTACATAGCAGCCATTACAGCCTCTTTCACTGCTAGCTGTAGAAATGTTACTCCCAATTTATTTTATTACTATTAGTCATTTAGACCAGTGGTTCTCAACTGGTGGGTCGCAGAGCTGTTTTCAGTGAGTCACAAATGTGTGCCTGAGGGAAAAAAAGTGTTAAAAAGTCTATGAAGAATTTTTTAAGCGTTAGTTTAACCATTTCTTGGTTTTTGACATTTTGAACCATCTGAGGTCCAAACTGCATAATTGTTCATGAAATACATCTGATAAGTTAAAAATATTAGAAATGTGGACAGCAATGTTTTTTTTGTTTGTTATTGCTTTGTGTTGTAGAATCTAAGTTTCACATCTCTTTGGTTATCTCTTTCATTATTTCATTCTTCTGTTGAAATATGGCCTCATTATTCTTCAGCCAATGTCGACCCCATCGCTACCTGTCAGCACTTTTTCGCTGAGGCCAGCGTGGAGTACTCCGAGCTGTTTAACACTAATGGACAATCGCTCTTCCCTTTGTGCTCAACATGCCATCTGATGTGCCGTTTTAACTGACAGAGGAACAGAGGGCCAATTTGCAAATGCTGACTTCCAGAGCGTTTAGTGTGGAAAGACATTCATCAAAAGCTCCGTGCCCTTTTTTCCTGTCTGCTTGTCATATTATCAGTAAAGTGCAGTCAGGGCCACGAGGGAGTACATCACACCTAGTTTCCGAGGCTCACAGAAGTAGATGACATGAGCAGTGTAAGAAACGATGCCACAATTAAAATTCACTTTGGCTTCTATCGGAGGTGAAATTAGCGCTGATATAAAGTATAACTGAAGTATGGAATTTAAAAAAAAAAAAATAAATCAGTCATGCATTATTGTTGAAATGAATTCTGAGTTCATATCTACAACCAGCAAGATATCAAACCCTACAGAAATCCCTATGGAGATACTTTTTCTCATCAGAAACAGTAGCAACACCACTCTCTTAAAAGCTACCAGACTTCATTGCCAAAAATGGTGATTGTAAATGTAAGAGAAGCCTTGATCAGATAGATTGTTTGTTGTTTGAATTGGGGTTTAAATCCCAATTCACAAACTAATCCCAAACTAATTGGGGTTAGTTTGGATCCATCAGATGATTGGTGTAAAACGCAATACTGCAAGAAAAGATCATTTATTTAGGAGTGGACTTGCTCATCCTATGTTTCATCATGTAGAATCACTGCTTTCATTCATGGAGTCTGGTTGGTTTGAAGAGAGCCATGTGACCGCTTCTTTTAGATCTGTAAATGGGGACCAGATGTCAAAAATATTGGATTTACGGGGTACCTGTAGCCTAGCGGTTAGTAAGCATGCCCCATTTACAGTACAGAGGCTTAGCCCCTCCCCCTCTGGTTTTGGACTTTGATAAAGACAGGTGGTTTTTGACTGTTTAGTATCATTTTGTATGAATATTATCATCTCGGTCCACATGGAACCTCTGCTATAAAAGTAATGACAGCAGACCTTGGTCCAGCAGTGTTCACCTTGATCAAACAGCACTCTCGCTGTCTAAGACAAATAAATGTTGGCAGAGGTTTTTTAGTCTGCACACCAGATGGATGAGCTCTGACACCCCGGATAATGACTGAGAGAACGAGGACAGTGGAGTTCAGGCAATGACAGCAAAGTATCTGAAAGTCAATTTAAAATGATGTCTTATTGCTGTCACATTACCTGTCGGTGATGTTTTAATGTGGCCCATTTCCCCATCTGGTACCACCAGATTTCACCAAACTATTAAAAGTCCATCAAAAGTGAAAACTGGACTTTGTCATGTTCAAACTTCCAATGCCAGTTTTTCTCCATTTGGGAGATGGACTGTTTGCATTTTACATTAATTAATCCATAAAATAATAAACAGTTCAACTCACTACCGATGTCTCTCAGGAAACCAGAGGGCTTCAGCAACATGGACTCACAAAAGGTCAAACAGCCAATTCTAATGCCGAGGTCAGACAACGCAGAGCCGTAAATTTGTGCCATGACTTGACCGACAGCTGGACGGACTACTTGATGGAACCTAACCATCATCATGAACGACGTTGGAAAAAAAAGGGGCTGGGTTAGGCGACACCCGGAAAAGAAGACTCTAAACAAAAAAGCTTGACAAACTTTTCCTCTGTCTCATCGTTCCATCTCGTTACACCAACTTCATCATTATTTTATTACTTTGCCATTTTGTTTCTACAATTCTACAATTCTCTTAGCAGACGCTTTTATCCAAAGCGACGTACATCAGAGAGTAAGTACAACACAAGCAAGGATCTAGAAAAAAGGGAACAATGTCAGTAAGAGCAAACGATCAGCTTTGAGTCCGATTGGACACACAGGTGCTGACAGGAAGTGACCAGAGGCAAAGCACAACATGGAGGGCAGTTCTTGAGAGCTCTAATCAGTATAGAAACCATCTTATAAGTCATCGTTATCAAACAAAAACCATCATCATCATCAATAATATGGAGACCATCATCATTAAGTTAGGAGGTATTCATGAAAGAGCTGGGTCTTTAGCTTTTTCTTAAAGGTGCAGAGGGATTCTGCAGATTGAATGGAGTTTCAATGTTTGTTGTGGCTCCTGACTTTGGCACGTGCAGAGCGCTCTGTGCACCCTGAAAAAACCCTCAAACATGCTAGCGTTTCAGTCCGGATTGCGTGAGGCGTCCCAGATGTGGCCTTGATTTTTGTTTACTTCACAAGATAAAATGATTGTTTTTGGGGCAGATGGGTCCCAAAAACCTTCGTCCATATCGGGCTATAACTTTACTTATAACGTGTAGTCTGACCTCGAGATGAGAGTTGAGCACTAATTCTGAATTTGG
The DNA here is from genome assembly GCF_963930695.1 of Labrus bergylta. Lineage (NCBI taxonomy): Eukaryota > Metazoa > Chordata > Actinopteri > Labriformes > Labridae > Labrus > Labrus bergylta. The sequence goes on along the minus strand of NC_089210.1, from coordinate 4,031,729 downwards.
AAAAAGTCTCTGGCATTTTACAGTATGAGCATTTAGTCACAATACAACATCAATTCAGTTCTCAATTCTAAATAAAAAACCTCTCGAAAAAAGCCAAAACTCTGTTAGACTTTTGCCAAAGTCAAAGTTTAAAATGAAGCTTTAAGAAGGAAAAACTGGAGGGAGAGATTCATGGAGAATAAGTCAGAATTGTTATAAAATCAAATACTTTTTCTAGGCTTACATTCAGAACATTTATAGCCGTTTAAAAGATAATAGTATAAGCTTTAACTCAAAGTCAAACTAGACATGTTCACCTACTCTGCCATGGCTCCTGATGTATTATTCTGAATTAAACCAGCACGGCCACACACACACACACACACACACTCACACACACACACACACACACACACTCACACTCCACACACCCAGAGGACGTGATTGGTGACTTGTGAGTGGATGCAGCTTGTGTGAGCACTGATGCGTGAATGTCCAGCAGCAGTGCCGCGTGCAGACAACTTCTAATACACTTATCTTCCTTTTTTCTTTTTTCTTTTTTCTTTTCTTTTTTTTTTACACCTCGACGACTTATCGAGTGAAGCCCGGAGGCACGTGACCGAAACAAGCCGATTGATAATTAACTGAGGTACCTGAATGTGTGACTTGGAAGGAAGGGAGGGAGCAGGGAGAGAGCGAGAGAGAGAGAGAGAGAGAGAGAGGGAGAGGGATGGAGGCGGGCCGGAGAGAGGAGAGGGGAGGTCTCGCCTCTTGTCTTGCTGAGGCTCTTTGAATCAGTGGCACTGGCTGAGACAACCCGGTTACCGGCCGCAGTTCCTCCGGTAAGTCCTCTTCCTCTTCTCCTTCTTTTCACTTAGATTTTTTTTTCATTTCTAAAGGTTAACGCTCGATTCAGGAAATCTAGATAAAAAGTAAGTTTACGCGTACAATAAAGGCAAAAGATCCAGGAAAACGCCCCAAAGCTGCGAGGTTTTTTTTCGTTATGGACTTCAAGGACATAGTTTTTTATACTTAAATAACGTATTTTCATGTGGTATTGGAACAGAAACAGATCTCAAACATGTACTTTCTTGGACGCTGACGCGCTCCAAACATCCAAATGGAAACTTGGGCGCTGTCCATGGTGCTGAAAGTGTCCTTCGCAGTTACTGCCATTTATCGATCCGAACTCTCATTTCTATAATCTCTCATTGTCGATTTAGTTTCTCATGGTTACTTTTCCTATCTTAAAGTCTTATTTTATCAACTAAATCCATCTATGCGTGCCTTTTGTTCCCCACAGTTTAAGTACGAGCTTCGAGTCAGATCAGCTGCCGATGGTAAAGAACAGAAAGATTCCCCTACAGGACTTTGGGTCCTTTTCACGTCTCTGCGACCGAAATCCTAGAGAACTTTCGTTCAGAGCGAACTTTTATAAGAAGAAAAATAATTTGTACTGGATGACAGCGAAGTCAGAGGATGCTTTCTGTGTCTGTGGAGCTCGAAGTCTTCCAGTCAAAGTCCGTCTTGGCGCGTAAAGGAGTAACTGCGATGAAGAAACTACAAGCCAGAAGCTCCACTCGGTAAGAAGTGGACAGAGTGAGAGTCAGAGAGGAAGAGGTTGAGAGAGAGAGTGGAGGCCAAAGAACAAACACCAGCGCGTCCTCAAATGATGGGGATAAAGCTCCTTCTGCTGCTTTTGATTTACTTAGACCCGCTGAATGTCCTGTGCTCCGCCACCAACAACAAGAAGAGCAAAACTCCGCCGCGGAGAAACACAAAGGTGAAGGAGGTCAACGGCAGCACCACCGCGCTCCCGCTGGCTGCCGCCGTCCCGGGGAGAATCACGCAGGTCCAGGCTCCCTCGGTGCAGCACGACACCTGCCTGGGCCACTACGACGTGAGCGGCCAGTACGACAAGGAGTTCGTGTGCAACAACACCGACCACCGCTTCTGCTGCGGCAGCTGCTTCCTCCGCTTCTGCTGCGCGGACCGCGGGAAGCGGCTGGAGCAGAAGAGCTGCACCAACTACAACACCCCGGACTGGATCAAAACCCAGCCCCCATCACCTGCGCCCACGGGTGACACGTACGACCCGGAGCTCGACCCGACCAACACCACGGTGTACATCACATGCGCTGTCATCGCGCTCATCATCGCCATTGGGATTTGTGTTAAAGTTGCCTATGACAAAGCCACCAAGCCGCCGCAGGAGATGAACGTGCACAGGTGAGTTTGTCCTTTTTATTCCACTTCATTCCAATTGTCTTAACAAAACTTGTGTAAATCTGTCAGTCTCCTTTAAAATGACTGACATCATGCCCCTAACTGCCTGAAAGTGTGTGAAACCCTAAACAAGGACCCTTAATATGGGAATTTTAATTTGACCAAGTATCTCCTAATGGAGGATCAATATAGTATATCTGAGTGTATCTTATCAGTAAACATGAAAGAATACCATCATATTAAACCTCAAACTGAATATATTGTGTGGAGTTTTAATGGGCAAATGGACCAAGTCACAAATCATAGCAACAAGCAAGTGTGACGTATTACAGAAAAAGTAGTCCTCTGTATCTGCAGGTAGCACAGGTGATTGTATTAGGGCCATATGCTGAAAACGTTCATGAATGTGAACAAAACGCACAATTTCACACCATGAAAGTACACAGTGTCCTAACTGGGCCAAATGGATCGGTGGACGGTGAATTGTTGAATTTGTATTTTTGCTCGCAGAAATAGGAATGTTTTTTTCACAGACTATTTAAAGACGTAATTCAAACATATACAGTATGTTGAGAGCAGAGTTCACTGGTAAATCTTGTCTGGAGATTCGTCACCCATTCAAACACATGGTAACATAGATTTTCTAGTTGCATCCTATATAATTTGGGTATATGAATTGCAGAGCAGTGCATCACATTCACCGATGAAAAAATGAACGAGACAAGTTGGACTCGAGCTCGCAACTTCTTATTTCTTCTTCTGGGGGGAATGTTTGAAACTGCTCTCTCTACAGGTTCAGGTTACTTTATTTGTACCCATAGGTACATTGTGTGGCAGGGAGACTCATATACACTTAATAAAGCACAGACAATACATAAAACATACAAGGTGAAAATGCTTGGTACATGGGTGCGCAGATTCCAATCGCACATTACAGTTGCCATTGGACCGATCTGAACCTTCTTGTTAAAATCACAGGTCCATAAAGATTTTATGATTTTCTTGTGAAGGTTAAATGCTTTTAAATTACATCTTTGCAGTGACACGATTTCTCCAACCACGGCGAAACGATTTAAGAGAAACGCCTCCAACAATGATCATGTCCGTCCACCTTGTAACCCTAAAAGGACCAAATTATGAAAGTTGGGATTTGTAACCTTGTTAAAGCTGGTTGGAAAATGGTTATGAAGAGGTTTTTGGAAGAACTTCACCTCGTTGTCAACCAATTTTCAACGCTGAAGTCATGATTGGTGCTCACTGGGATATTTTGAAAGATTGGGCCTATGACAAAGCTGTATTTGGGAGTAAGAATGGTTGGATTATCTCTTCAGTTTTATGTTCTTTTGAGCTCTAAATGAAAGAGTTGCTATGGAAATATGGGCTGCAATAACGTTAGTCCTTTCTTCCTTTAATTGAAAATCAATCCTATGGACATGAGTTACCGACTCACTATCATGACTTCACTACAGTTCATGACCTTTAGCACATGTCATTATTCTCCTCTCCAGAGCTTTCCTGTCAAAAATGTCAACACTGTATACCTTTCTATGCGTCACAAAACCCCATTCTGTGTCAGTCCCAGTGGAGAGGGTGGGGGTTTGGTATGTTGGTCCCCAGAGGGATCCAGTAAATGCCACTGGAAGCCGTAATGAGTGATCGTCCTGATATGAGTGTTTGCTTCCACATTGACAATATTATTAACTCCTCTGGGCACCGTTAGTGGTCAGTGAATTGCTCAATGAGCGTGAGAGAAGCATAAAAAAGACATCCCAATGGCTTTTTCAGTCATCAGCTGAAAAAAAACCGGCAGTATGCAACATTTTTCCGCCCATCATAAGAAAACAAAAGACGTACTAAATGTTAGCTATTATCTGTAGTTTCTTGTTCCTTCTACACTTGTGTCCTGAAACAAACCTCCCAGAAAGCCCTTTGAGTTATCAATCTGAGTCCTCCTCTGCAGATTTACGCTTTTTTACGACTTTTGGAGATAGCTGGTGTCTTTATTGGATCCATTACAGTATGCTTTACAGTACACTAAAATGGTCCCATTACAGTGACATAAGCTGAAGAGTATACATCAAAAGGCTTTGCTTTTAAATTCTACATTTTCTTAAAATCGTTTTTTTTTTTTTTTACAGAAGAGGGGGGAGAAAACTAAATGAATCAACCTTATAGCTGTTAAAAAAACTGAGTTGGGTTTTAATGTGGTCTCGTTTCAGTGTATTCTTAATTCCATGGTAGTACAGTATGTGAAAAAATGTTTTCCAGCCAAGCACCGCCCACTTAAACCAATCAGAGGAGGCAGCAGCTGATTGAGAGAATGTGTTTTAGTGAATGAATGCTGTAATGAGAGCTGAATTGAATCTATTGTTAATTGTTAGTTAGTCATGGGAACAGCTAATTATTGAAGATTCACAAAAAAAAATGAACCTAAAAAAGAATACTGTGTTTAGGACAATTTTGGCGATGGTGATTTTTGTGATTGACCCTATGGTCGAGCACCTTCTTTTCCCTCCATGGTGTCTCATTCAGATACTAAAGGTAGCTAATGTTTTGAAGTTGTTTTAAGGACTATTTCTGCCTTTCTTACAGAATGATTAAGTTTTTTTTATAGTAAACTGTTAGTGCCAGTTCAAGGTACCTTTAGCGTCTTTTTTAAAGAACATAGGACAACTGTTTTCAGACCTCCTTTACATCTTGATTAAAGTGTATAGATACTTCACATAGGGTACCATTTTGCATCTGTTCAAGGTTCCAATGAAGCATCTTTTGACGTCTGTTTGTCTTCTTTTCAAGGTGAGGACTGTTTGTAGGTACCCTTCAGCGTCTGTTTCAAAGATTGCGTCTTTTAGAGTCTGTTTAAAGAAACCTTTGACAAATATATCAAAGGCTTTGGTCTTCCATTGGAATAGGTGGTTGAGTCTGTTGCTAAGCACTATATTGCATTTACCTTTTAGCGTCTGTTTTAGAGTTCCCATTTGGAACCTTTTAAGGTATGTTCCATTCTTTTAAACTTGAGGTAAACACTTCTTCTTGATACCCTTCAGCAATTGGTTCACCACCTGTTCCTTCCTTTTTAGTCGTGTAGTCTGGTCTCCAACAAGGTACCCTTTACGTATATAGAAGTCTGTTTTCTTTAAATTAAAAGTTATATAGGTTTGATTCTGTAGCATTTGTAAGAATAAAGGGTTAAAAAGAGTTTAAATATGGAGTTAAGTCTCAATTAAAATGCACGTTTTCCACCCGTTGGTGAAACATGAACTCATATTGAGTTAGTCATTGCTTTTACCCAGGAGTCACTTGAGTCACCTAAAATTACCAGAAGACTAAAGGCGGAGGAGGACGTCTGGCATTAACTTTAAGATATGAAGATAATTGTGCATTGTTATGTCCTGGTCATAAAACTCTGGCACCTGCTGCTTTGAAAATGTCGAGGCAGATTACTCAGCTTCAGACCAAACACTTTGACATGTTCTTGTTAAAACAGTTTCTAAAACTTCCAGCCCTGACAACAACACAAAGAAGCTCCTTGAGCAGATCAGATTAAATGTAAGCTCCACTGATGTGTCTTTTAAATAATTATTTTTTTGGCACAGTCAGCTTTTTAATATCCATATGGACTCATGAGACTTCGTAATACTGTATTTGAAACAACAAAAGCTCATGATGCAGCACTTTTTTTTTATCTATGCCCTGACAATTGAAAACAGGGGACATTTTTTGTGTGGTTTTATTCTGCAGTATTGTCCTATCCATGGGGCATACATTCAAGTGTTCAAGGCCATCAATATAAGCGGTAGCCACTCGAGTTTAGAGCGAGGTTGATTAAAAGAGGAGAAATGGTTTGCTGGGTGAGTAAAAAGATGTTTTTCCTTTATATGATTTTTCTTTATTTTGGCATATGTAGCTGTCATAATGATGTCTGCTGAAATAGACCTCAGAGGCTGGCAGCAGACATTCACACTGACAAGCCATGACCAAAAAGGAGTAGTGGAACATGGGATTAGCTTTTTATTTGGCAAGGGTCTGCTCCACCTCAAATGATCTGAGCGTCTCTCTAAATTTCTGGTGCTTCTTTAATGTAATTTAGACTCCTACCTCTGCGGCTGAGGGGGGAGGACTGTGAGCAGAATACTGAGCTGTTGGCAGACCTTTGCTGTTTGGTCTGTGACCTTCACCGAAACAGAAGAAATGTGGAGTGAGAGCTGAAGCCAGTGGTTTGAACAGGCTGTATTGATCAACTTCTGCAGAGCAAACCAATTTATGCCGGCTAGGTGGTAAGGATAATGCTTTGTTTTCCAATCTCAGAGCCGAGAGGCTGACTGAAAAAGGCAAGGCGCCTGTGTATTTGTAAAAACAATGGAAGAATAACAGAAAGTTAAAGTCAAAGTATATAAAGAAACTCTGCTCTTGGCTTATATAGCCAATTTTAGTTTAGTTCAGAAATACTGGCATTAGAAATTATGTTAACAATAAAAAAATGAAAAAGGAAAATTGCAGCACAGCAATACTAATAATGTGTTCTGGGTCATGAATGTCATAGTTTGTCAACTTTAAAGAGATAAAAGCATTGACAGTTTAGGTTTTGTTCTTTTTTTCAGCCATGTAAAACTATGGCCTTATCTTTAGGGAGTGGCTGTGGCTCAGTTGGTAGAGTCAGTCATCTCTCAACTGGAAGGTTGAGGGTTCGATCCCCAGATCCTGCAGCAACATTTCCAATGTGTCCTTGGGCAAGTTATCAGTTATACAGATGTAAAAACAAACACCTTGGAACCCTCAGTTTCTATGGTATATTCCTGCATCTCCATAAATCTGTTTAATTTAGGCATTCCCCAAGGGTCCATTCTCGTCCCATTGTTTCTTTCAGACAACGTGCTCCCCCTCAGTAGCTTTCAACAGAACCCTCTTTTATTTTATTGTGCATTGATTTTCAAGTCTTGCTGCTTCCTTTAAAGGCCATTATTTAGTTTTGTGTCAGAACATATTACTAACACTATGTTGACTAGGTAAAAGTGAGTGCACTTCAGATCAGTGAATTGGGCTTTGCTGCTTATTCTTAACGCTTAGCTTTTGACAAAGGGTGACGAGATCTTTGCATTATTAGTAACTCCAGACTTAGAAACACTCTACCTGCGATCTTGAAACACTGTCTTATGAGAATGCACTTGTCAATATTTAATATTTCCCTTTCTTATAACCATGCACTATTAACATTATTCTTTAATACTCGTCTTAAATTTATCTTTTACTTTTAGACACTTCTGTGCTTTAAAAAGCAGTTTGTGACAGTTTTTTTTTCTCCATACATTGTGATGACAATAAATACAATTATCTCAGTATGCAGAATTTAAACAATTAAAAGTCAAATCTTTCTTCCTTTGCGTCCACTTTCTTGGTCAAACATTATTCTTCCCCCTTAAAATACATGTTAAAAGTTGGGACTGTTTCATAAACTACTTCAACTACAGCAGCCAACTAGGACAATTTCAAACCAGGTCGCCTCCGTCTCTGGAAAAAAAGAAAACGGCTAAAGTGTGCTTATCCTGGAAGGGAAATGCTATTAATATACAGTATATCTCTCAAAGTCACTGAGTTATAGAAAAGAGGACTGTGCGGCTGCTTTAGGTTGACATTGACACACTTACATTGCCGTTTCCTACACTGTACGGCGGTGCAGTGATGTTTCTCCATCGCACAGACAGACTTTTCGCCTTCAAAAAGTAGGAAAATCTGTGAAATATGGCTTTTATTTGCCGGTTTAAAGCAGGGCATTAACGTAACTCATAATAAATGGGCCTTGTGCTGGAGTTGGACACTTAAATAGGACTCCTCTGTACCTTGTGTACCAAGCTATTGAAAATCTAACCCCCCTTGTGACTGTGGGTGTAATTAGGATTTCCTCTCTGCATTGCTCCCAACCTCTTTGATTCAAATTGGAGCCGAAGCTAAATAAATTAGAAGGACCTTTAGGGGGATTGTGAATTGGAAAAGAAAAAGAGGAAAATGTTGGTAATTGGAAAACATTTAAGTTCAAACATTTTTTTGTACTTGTGTTATTTCTTTCCAGAGCCCTGGCAGACATCCTGAGGCAACAAGGTCCCGTTCCAATATCTCAGTATGAACATGAAAACATTGCAGCGATTGATGGGTCGCCCAAAGACGAGACGCCGGTCAGAACCTTGAAGAATCATTACACACCTGTTCACTCCAACCATGGTAGGCTATATTACTCAGATTTTAAGTATAACTACAGCTCATACTTGGAAATGGAGCATGTTTGTTGGCGAAAAACCCATTTAGAAAACGGATTCTATATTGCTCACTTCCTAACCCTTCCATGACATGGGAATGGCATCCACTGACATGGATGGACAGGCTTGGAATTATAAGCTTTTCCCCTCAAGCTTTCATGAGTAGAAACATATAAGAGAACATATAGGAAATTAAATACACTTGTGCCCAGGCTGAGTCCTCGTCTCCTCGGCGCTGCAGTCCCATAAGCCTACTCAGCATTGGCTCAAAATTGAGATGCAAATTATCATCTTCTTCGTCTTCTGCAGGATAACGCGGGCTCTTTGTCCGGAGATAATTCTGTCGTGCCACGCTGTTCCTCCTACTTTTATCCATCGGTCTCCAGATCCCAGCTCCAGGGATCAGCTCGTTCACTAAGTGCCCTAGTATGGTGTCCCAGATTCAACAGCGTTATGTTTCACTCTGGTGTCACCCTGCCTCCACCCTTTTCTCCATCACCACCACCACTGCCGTCTGCCGTCCAACATGGAGGGATATGTCAGAGGAGAGCTGAAAACAGGCTGTTCTCATCCTCACATTTCTGCAGAAGAATAATGATTTAACTTACCAGTTTATGTGACTGGAAAGATTACTGCTGAGCCCTGAGGAGTTATTGTTCCTCTAAAGGAAAAGAGATTACGACTTTGATGATGTCCTTTATGATCTTCTCTTTGTTGTATTTTTGCATTATTGCGACGATCAACATTGTCACATAACTAATGCCCCCCTGTTCTACTCTGTATAAATAACTGGATGCTGATACTTTAGAAACCTGGAGAATAGAGAGGAAATTGTAATCTTTTTGGGGTCACATTGGATGTGCAAGATCTGAAAATGTACCTTTCAACTACTTACTAAAAGGCCATTGTTAAAATAATATCTCTCATATGGACCACTTATTCTTGTCTCCTTGGTGAAAGTCCTTCGTTGGTTCGATCAGATCATCCATCCCATTGACTGGGACAGGGTGTTCCTGTATCCTTCCGTTGTACAAAAGTGAAGCAAAAATACCCCTGCAATGACCGTTGACATAATGCGCTGGTGACGTACTTTGACAAAAGCGGTATGGCTATTGGAAGAGCGGAAATGAAGTCCTTCCACTTACCAAAACAGGCATTCACAGATAGGTGTGTACAGTCCACAGCAGAAGAAATTCTGGCGTCAGTTTGGAGCAGATATTTCCTATCGCCTTCCGTCCACGACTCTGCTTATCCGGTTGAGAATGCTGCAGAATCTGCATTTGTCAACAAGCCTTGCAATCATGATGGTACATCCGCTCTCTGTTTGCATAAACCAGCTAATTAAAACAGAACTACTCAGAAAGAAAGAAAACACTTGGACCTATATCAGCATTAAATAACTAACTACCATGACAGATTCCAGGTTCTGCAAAAACATTTTAGACGTGCATTTTAACTCTATAGTTCAACCCATGTCCTCTGCTGAAAAGGAGGTGGGTTTATGACCTATACTGCAGCCAGTTAGTAGGGGGCGGGGGATCTAAGTATTTTGGCTTCAGTCCCAGGCGGCTGCTTCTCCGTCCATATTAATATATAGTCTGGTCTACCCCATCCTCATTCCTTTCTGTATGTGTTGCTCTTTTTTTTAAAAAAGCCTTGACTTTCAAATTGCTTTAATCATACAGACTCAAATGTAAAGTATTCCTGGAACAAAAGCTAAAGGTCATGCTGACTGAAAAAAGTGAAAGCCACAAACGGGAAATGGGCCACTGCCCCCAAAAACAGAGAACCAAGCCAAAACAATATGTGCTAAATTAAATGCAAGGTCTTGGCTGTAGCCTTATCTTAGAGAAAATCTGAGTCTAAGAGAATATTGGAGTGTGAGCAGGATTTTGAGGGTAAGCATAACAAAATATGATCATCAATCACTTCATTGCAATCTGAAATCGAATGTCCAATTGAATGAAGGGAGAAAATCCAACTAGTGAGTCACTGAGCCAGAATTCTTTTTTTTTTTTCAAAGACTACTTTGCAGAGTGCATTCTGCTTGCTATTGGGAAAAACGAGGGCAAACACAGAGGGGAGCAGCTCAATTTCATCCCAAGGTGAGCTGGTTGGTTAATCCGGCTCTGAGCCCCACTTAAAGGAACTTTAACTTCCTCCAGAGAAAACACATGAAACACTATACCGACCAATCTATACAGCTGACACTCTAAGCAGTGAGAGCAAAGCAGTAACATCTAAAACACAACCTAATAACTTCCATCAGGTTTTAGTCCTTACTTCTAATTATTTGCCTAAGACCTTCTTAGAAGTCAATTATTGTACAAAAATGGAACTGAAAACCAACTATTGTATGCACACTATTCTTAAAGCTCCCAGTGCAAAAACAGTTTTTTGTTTCATTTCTTTACTTGGTATTGGCATGATTTGTGTTTTTTTTCTCTCTACTTGCCTATCGTTCGGTAGCTGTAGCATTTGAATCAGAAGCGGCAAAATGCCAGAAACGTGAAATGTGAGCAATGGCACGACCAAAAAGGCATTTTTTATTCAGACTCATTACGAAGCATTTTAGAAAATTATAAATAATTTTTTTTACAAATGTAACCGTCAAAGCTTATTAAGGTTTGGCTGGTGCCAATTACTGAACACATTGCACATTGTAGGCCACGGTGCGTCTGTTTGTCAGTGCAAACACGGAGTAATGATTATCCCTCCGTGTGATTCACAAAGCCACACATTGTTATTTTGTTCTTGATGTGATACCGCCCACAGAAAAGATGTCTTCATTGTCCAACCTGTGTCATATCAGCCTCCCATCGGGTGCTGGGCAAGGAGTAACAGGACGTCACATTGCAGGGGTGAATGCTTTTGAATGAAGATTAAAAGAGGAGGGTGTCCAAGCTGGGATGGAGGCACTCTACAGAAGACGTGACTCACATTTTTATGACAAATCTATGACAAAGCAGAGACTCATTTTTAAGTGTAGACATGGTCAAAAAGCATCAAATCTAAAATGTAACTTGTGGATGTTATGTACTTATAACTCAAGCTGTTTGGTGTGGTTTTAAAATGTTTCATTTACTTTGCTTTGCTTTAAACATACACCACCTGTGTGCATATGCATCTGTAATGAGGCTTGCCATTGTCATTTCTAAAAATATTCTTGAAGCGTGTTCAGAGAAAGCAGCACATACAAAGTTGACATGAATAAATTCGGTTGTCACGTTGAGCAAAAGATTATTTTTTGCTTGTCTCGTCTTGTCTTGCTGACAGATTTAACAAAGCATAGGGCAGAGCTAGCCTCTAGGGAATTGTATCACCTCTATGTCCCAGAGTTCAGCTGCATTCCCTTATTTTGTGCTGTAAAGTTGGTTCGATGCTGTGAAAATATAGGTGACAAATGTCTCTTACACTCCGCACACAGACATTGCATTCATCTCTGTAGGACACTCACAGCTACCAGATGCGATTTGAGACATAAAAACCTGCAGAGGGAGTCTATAAAATGGGAATGGACCAACTTTTGGTTGGTATTTTAAAAGCGTGACGTCATGTTGCTGATGCTGATGAGTCGGGATGTGTCAGTCTGCCTGAAGAATCACACAAAGAGACTGTTTATGTTCATATTTATCAAACTGAAAACTGTTCTAACCATATGCACTCATTTAATTGCTGACATCATTTTACTTGACAGAGAATTTAGACAAACAGTATGTGGACACTGGGATATTATTGTAAAAGATGTCATTCTAAAATTGAGGGCATTCGTCTGCTGTTATAACATCTGTCTGAGGTGTCTCCTGGGGTTCGATCCCCAGCTCACGCAGCCACATGTCTGATGTGTCCTTGGGCGAGATACTTAACCCCAAGCTGCTCCCGCTTCTTTGTTGGCGGCATATGAATGTGTATGAATGGGATTAATTACTTCTGATGGTCACTTTATATATTACCCATCAGTGTGTGAATAGAGGTGTGACCTGCGGTGTTAAAGCGCTTTAAGTAGTCATAAGACTAGAAAAGCGCTATACAAGTCCATTTTCCATATATCGAAACAAAACATTGTTGCAAGTGTGGATTTTTGAGCTGAGGATTATTAATTGAGTTTTCATAAATTGGTTCCAGCTAAAAAAAATCCAAATGGTGCATCCCTTTTTGGGAAAAATAATAATAAAATGAACCCAATTGAATATGCATTTAATATTCTATGAAATAATGGAAGGACTAGGCAATACAGAAGGCATTCTAACAAGGAAATGCAAATAGGAGTCATAGACACAGCCGCACACATCTAGATTAAGGAGTTTCAACTTGAGTGAAAAATGTGCCCGTATCCCCAGACTTTATGAATCTACTTAATGAACCAGAAAAGACGTAAAGAAAAATGAAAGAAATATCAGAGAGAAACAGAGTTTCTGTTGAGTCTCGAGTTCAGTCAGGGGCCAAAAACACACAAACACACTCCCACAGACACAGTTGGTGAGACTGGTGCCAATTAAGTTAAGCAGCCATTGCACTGGACCAACTGTCATTGACATTTGGTTCAGAGATTACATTCGACAGACATATAATCCAGTAGACAATCAATGCACATGAAACAAGAAAATAATTTGCTTCCTGCTTGCATTCAGAGGTGCTGGTGAGTGGTATGTATGTATGAGCAAACAAACAAGCTGAAGGAAGCGCCCCCCCCCCCCCCCCCCCCCCCCTTGTCACTGTGACCACAGAGCTAACAACAACAAAACCAGAGGGACTCTGACTGCACCCTCTCTTTTGTAGGAAGTCATTACTGCACTGTATTAATTAAGATGACTTTGATATCTGAGGTATTGGTGTTAGAAATGTTGCATATTATACTTTGAACCAACAGTGATGGTTTATTAAAGTTCCTGGTAGTACAGGCTTTAAGTAGCAAAAGGTACAAAGAAGTGTATGAATAGGTGTTTTATAGTTTAATATAGCCATTATCTGCAGAAGAATATTGTGTAAGGACTTAATACATGACCTCTTATTGACATCATCTCTTCTCCTGCATGAATGGAGAGAAGGTATTGAGTCCCTAATTTGATGACTGTTTACCTATCCCTTAAGGCCATTTCAGATATCACTTTGTACTCTGTTCACTTCTATCAGGAGATTCAAAGGGTTGTTTTTATCTGTGGAATAAAACACTTTGCCCTTCATTCATGTCAGCGTGATGAAAAGCTCTAATAAAGTGGTTATTCTCTAACAGGCACGTTAGATCCTTTTTCATTATGCAGAGAAGATAAGGCAATTTTGAGGAACTTTCCCTGAGATAATAACAGGCTATAGGCTTGTACTGCCACATGGGAACAATTTATCTCACAGTCAGCCATCTTCAGCTACCTGATTTTCAGCTCTGTGGTGCCGTCCTTGGGGCATGTGGAGGTTATGAATCATCAGCGTTTCACCCTGGGAGACATCACATAGATATACTACTGTATCATCGGCATATAGAGAACAACCATGCGCTGTTTAAAATACAAGAAACTACATTGCTTCTATTTTTTATGGTACATGCAGCCTGCTTTAACATGTCTTATATTAACAGGGATGGCCAGAGTGCTACTGTAATCAGTTAATCTTTGTCCTCTGGGTTTGATAAAAAGAAACAAATGAGCCTCGCTGCTGATGCCCAAGCGCCAAACCTTGGTGTGATGAGGAGCAGGCCTAATGGTCCCAGGTGTTTCTTCTCATTATGATAATTTGAAATGCTGTTCGAACCCAGCATCCCTGAGCCCAAAGGTCTGAGTGATGTTATTGACTTTGAAGTGGTTCCTTGGAGATTGAGGCATTTAACTGTTCAATGGTTAATGTTTAAGCAGGACGAACATACAGAAAGAGAGGGGAGGAAGAGAAGAGTGGTCTGGTAAACTGATTCTCCAGATTTTGGATTCTTTGTTATTTTCTTCCATCAAAAAAAAATCCACATCCCTTTATTTCTTTGTAAGACTTGCCTGGGATTGGTAGGTCAATTGTATTATGTTAGTAGCAGACTTCCTGTCTAGCTCCTTTGTGTTCAGGCAACTCTCTGAATTACAGCACAAGTTAAGAGCGGAGTTAACAGCAATGTGGTACAAACTGAATTACAGATTAATACACAAATGATTAAAAAGTGGCAGAGGCATCGTCTTTGGTAATTTCCAGGTCAACATCAGACCGACATGGCGGCTGCTGCTCTGTGTCTATGTACAGTAACGATATTGTGAGGCAGTGTCATGGTGTTTTAATTTTGCGAGATCTCGAGTCTTGTTACACCCTTGGCGAAATTTGCTCTGGTGTTTGTATATTGGACAAAAAATGGGCTCCTGAGTGACCGCATCTTGATGTTGTGCTGCATTTTTTGCTCCTTTAACTAGGGCAAGACCGATATGGTATTTTGGGGACGATACGATACCGATTTTAGATAGAGAGAAAGAAATCCAATAAAGATTCATGAACCATTTGGTGAGACTAGTAAATATTGATTAACCACATTTGTTTGTCTCAACAGGGCACTATGGGAAAGAAAACCTGCGCAGCGGAGGCCAGGACATGCACAACTTCATCTCCTCTGGGTTTGTGACACTCGGACGTGGCCATTTGAAAGGTACAGTCCATCCTCCTAATCTGATTCCACTTTAAAGCGAGCTCGGAATAATAATCATTTCACTCTCAGAGCTACTGCGTCATGCTGCCATTGTGTGTCTGCCAAAGACAAAAAAACTGTGACTTTAGTTTCAGCTCAGTGGAAGTTGGACATCACAATTCATAATGGCTTGAAGTGACATCTTGCAAAAGTCCACACACACACACACACACACACACACATATTATCTATGATTAAATCCTCACTTCCAATGACAAAGTCACACTCGGCAGGCGGCTGGTGTGAGTGCAGCACAGCACAGTCATCCATTTTTTACAAAGTATTGTCTTCCTCTGGAGCGTGAGTTGATCAGAAGTGTTGTCAGATGGAGAATGAGCTGTAAACAAGAGGCCTGTTGTCATGTTTTTACAGCGCAGCACTCCATAGACGAGTCGGGCCAGATGTCCTGGCAGGGTGACCTGGACATCCCCTTCTCCTACGGTACGTTTCTCTTAACATTCTGATTCCTGCCCAAGAAAAAAGCCACACGAACTGCTTTCTGCTCGCACCTGATAAGACACACACACACACACACACACACACACACACACACACACACACACACACACACACACACACACACACAAACACACTCTGACCAGTCCAGTGCACTTGGCCAACAGTCGCAAAAAGAGTGCCAGAGTTGTAATATCTTATTCATATTTCTCACTCAGTGCATTTGAAGCCAAAATATCTCCACTGGTGGTTGTTTGACAGAAGGTTGGAATGGACGCTGCTCTTTCATGTTTATTTATAGAACATCTATGGACAGGTGGCAGATGTTAAAGACCTTTTTCTGGACCTAGTTATACACATTTTCAGGTGGTGATGACTGTTGACACAAACAGTTTTGGAATATGTTTTAATCCGGCTGACTGGTAGTAACGTTGCATTGCTTTGTTCAAGTGTCAATTTCTTGTTTCTCATTTACATCTAATCCATTACTTTCTAACATAAAGAACTCTGCACACAAGTCACTCTATAGTCTGTTGCACACAGGTCACTCTATAGTCTGTTGCACACAGGTCACTCTATAGTCTGTTGCGCACAGGTCACTATAGTTTGTTGCACACAGGTCACTCTATAGTCTGTTGCACACAGGTCACTCTATAGTTTGTTGCACACAGGTCACTCTATAGTCTGTTGCACACAGGTCACTCTATAGTTTGTTGCACACAGGTCACTCTATAGTTTGTTGCACACAGGTCACTCTATAGTTTGTTGCACACAGGTCACTCTATAGTTTGTTGCACACAGGTCACTCTATAGTTTGTTGCACACAGGTCACTCTATAGTTTGTTGCACACAGGTCACTCTATAATTTGTTGCACACAGGGTACATTGCAGTTGCTGCTGTTAGTGACATAAATATCCAGCGATGGCTCTGCCAAAAGGTATTTCTCTGAAGGAGATTGTTGTGGGCAGCGGGAGGTGTATTTTATTGAGCCAAAGATTGTAACCTGACAGCTTTATTTCACAGTCTTTGTGATATAGAGCACAGATCAGTGCCAGAAGAAGTTTAGTAGAGGGAATTGGCTCACTACATCAAAAGAAATGTCCGCTGTTGCTGCAGAGAAAGAAGATTTGTGAGCCTTTTCTCTAACTTGCTCCATGTTGCTCTGACTTTCACCTTTTTTTTAACTTTTGGATTTACAACAAGCAACTCCAGCAGACCAAACATAGAACAATATGGACTGAAAGTAGCTCCCAAAATATTTCAAGTGTGCTTCAAACATAATCTCTGGGGGAAAATTCAAGTGTACAAAACTAAAATGGAATTATGGATAAAATGAGACGTTAAACAGCAGGTAAGTAAGAATAAGAAAAAAGTGATAAGAGACCCTGCCTGTCAAAGGAAGAGGAACCACTTGCGGACATAAAAAAAAAAATGAATAAAGAAAAGTCCACAGGGTGCAAGAAAATGTTTCGAGGAAAACAACAATGTCCAGAAAAAGATCCACGAGAACACAAGGAGCAAGGGTAGACGACATGCTGGCACTGAAAACAGGGGGAGACCAGACTAAATACACGGGGGGGGGGTAATAGGTGAGACACAGCCAGGTGAGAAAATCAATCCACAGGTGAAAACAATGAGAGCGGGGCACAAAGGTAGAGAGTGTGGAAACTTACACAAGAGGGTTGGGGGGGGAACGAAGACACAAAACAGGAAAGAAAAATTAACAGGGAATGATACGTAAAATTTAAGTGAATTTAAAGCTCTGAGTGTTTCTTCTTCTTCTCTTTTGATATTTTCCACTTTTGCACAAACAAAACATTAATAATAACTTCTTGATAATCCACTGCTTGTGGGAACCTCCATGACCTGACTTTGTGTGTGTGTGTGTGTGTGTGTGTGTGTGTGTGTGTGTGTGTGTGTGTGTGTGTGTGTGTGTCTGTGTGTGTGTGTGTGTGGGGCATTGTACTGTTTGCGTGGGCGCGGCGTAATGGGGAACAGTACAAACAGAACACATTTGAATGTACGTCAGGACTAACAAGCTGCTAGACAAAGCTCAGAGTAATGTTGTCGTTAATATTCATGTGTGTGTGTGTGTGTGTGTGTGTGTGTGTGTGTGTGTGTGTGTGTGTGTGTGTGTGTGTGTGTGTGTGTGTGTGTGTGTGTGTGTGTGTGTGTGTGTGTGTGTGTGTGTGATGTAACATTAAACACTCTGAGCTGTGTTTAGTATTACACACACACACACTTACTCTGCCGGTGTATCTGAGAGGGTGTTTAGTGATGTCCTTGGATTTCTGTCAGGTATCAATGACAGTTTGGTGGTGCGTTCACTGTCCCTGTATTTGTGCATCTCTGTTCACCGAGACGGATCTTGCATTCAAAAGGAACCACTGCTATTTCACTGTAAAGGAAGATTCATATTTATAATAACAATAAGGGAACTAAGGGAACACTTTACAGCAGAATACAAGCTAAGACCTAAGGCTAAAATGCAAGAAACTACATTGATTAGGTGCGGCTCTGTAAAAAAGAAGAAGAAAAACTTCAACTAAAATGTTTGCTGTTGGGGTAAAGTTCTTTTAATGGTTGTAAAGTTTGTCCGACTTTGACTACACACTGACTGAGCTGCACTCCCTCTCTCTCTGTACAAGCGAGTATCTGGGAGGCTCTGCTGGTGCCGTCTCAAGAAATCACCGAGCTTAGCTCACCGAGCTCGTGAGATGCTCTTGGTTGAGCTGCTGCTGCTGCAGGAACAGGTGCAGGGCTCGGTGAGGGAAATCTGATGGGAAAGCTTCTCTGTGAAGCATCTAGACCGGCAGAGTCAGAGTGAACTGACATTTGAAGGGAGTGGAGTCTAGAAACTTGATGCGATTGCTTTTTCAATGTCATAGAAAAAAAGTTGGTTTACTTCTTAAATACAAATGAAACGGCATGTGACAAACATCCAATTTTGGATTCTTGCACATTCATCTGTTGTCGGGCTGGACTTCTCTTGCCTTCATACATCTGTGTCTCTGATGATAGTGTCGCTTTGTAGCTGGTTTTCAAAACAGAAATTTCTCGAAAATTGCCTGAATTTCTTCATTGTGTACCCCACTTGGATGAATAAGGATGAGTTTGAAAATTCCACGTTTACTAGAAATGTTTTATTGGTTGATCTTTTCCTTTCGGCATTACTTTTTCCCTTTTTTTTTTGAGAACCACATACCCAGTTACCCTGAAACTGTCCGAGGTTAAACGTTCCTGTTTTGTGCGCTTACCGAAAAAAGCTCCCAGATATCTTGAGTACAAACATTCCTCCATCTTCCTCGGGGGCGTCTTCACCGCCCTCCTCGCCTCCTCCGCCTGTGGCCTCCACTGATGTGCATCCTGCTTAATTACTTTTTCATGAGTTGCTCCCTGTTTTTTTTTTTTTTTTTTTTTTTTTAGTCCTAGGGGGGGATTCATCTCCCTCCCTTGTCTCATCCCAATCCACTTAAGGTGACCTTGTCGTACTGGGATGAGCTTGCTGCAGAATCCTCCCACCTCCCTGCGCTGTGGTCCCTGCAGGCCCACTGTGTGTGTGTGTGTGTGTGTGGAAGAGTGCAAATAGAGGCAAATTGAAGTGTGCCAAGTAGGTATCACTCGCCCATTTTGCCTCCATCACCGAGTCCTGCTCTCTTTCCGTGTTTAAAGCTGGTGGTGTCTCTGAACTGGACAAGAAAGCTGAGAATCACAGATCAATAAGTCATGCAATGTGACATCATCAGCATGCTGCACACTCATGTTCACCAACCAGACCCTTGATGCTTTTAATGATTCAGAGATCGAACAGTGAGTCAAAGCTCATCGAGGATCAGTTTCAGCCTAAAGTTTCAGTTTGTGTGGTTGAAATCGCTTTGTAAACTGGACGCCTTTTTTTTCCCTTCTTATTTCTTGCCCTTCTTTGTGAACTGAGCGGCTAAAAGGTGCTAAATTATTTCTGCAGCTTCATGCCGCTTTCATTGTCTTGGATTTTGGTGGGTTGATGTTTTCGTCTTTGTTTTCAGAATGTGAGATTTTCATCTTTTATTAAATTCTGTTGAATGACGACTCGCACCGAGCGAAAAAACACCCCAAACATCTTTTCTGCATCGTCTCCAAACCAAAGCCCACACAGTGGACACTGTCTTTGGATTTTTATGCATGCATGTCTCATCACTGATCTGACTCTTTACTGTAACTGTCTCACACACACAACCATGTTGTCAAGCTTCAGAATATCTCATTCTGGTACAACTCCATCGCCACCGAACACAAAACCAAACTCTGTCCGTGTAGTTAATCAGGCCAGCAAAATAATCGGTTCACCCCAAACTACACTCTCTGACCTGAGGACCCCTCGAGCCCCCTCCACCCCTCCTTCTCAAAGTTCTCATGGACAGTGAGTCAAAGTCCAGGCATCACATTGATAGATAAAGCAAGATGACAGCTTTCTGCAACAGAGCTTCTGATGGACAGATGCAAATAAACCTGAAAAAAAAACCTTTAGTTAAGAATTTCTGTTCCAAACGGTGGAGAGAACAAACAGAGAAGACTAAAATCATGTCATGGGATTGATGGGCAGGAGAGGTTTTTGCGCAGTTGTTCAAGCAGCAGGTGACGACAAGGTCAGATGAAACACTTTTTTTTTTTCATTTAGTGCCTCTCTAGAAAAAAAACAAAAACTAATGCATATTCATTCCAAAGAGTAATTGGTTAATTTGCATAAAGTTTTTAGGCAAGCGTGGAATTACATTTTCATAGAAAATCCATTTTTTTTTAAATCAGAAAGAATTCAAATCATTGGTCTCCAAGCAAAATGTTGAAGCATTAGTCCCGTTCTCTCTAGAATTTTGAGGGAAATGAAACGCACTGATTTACTTTTCCACTTAAAACCTGCACGGTTAATGAATAAATGCATCCATTTGCTGCGTCCAAGTGTCCAATGGAGGAATATTACTTGCAGGGTCTACACGGTGTTGTTTGCTTTTGTACGTCATAAATAAGCATCAGTGATAATTTCATCCTGTTTTCATAAGTGGTTAAAAATCTCCTCATTGGCGCTTTAATGCCTGAATCCACTGCTGTAGGGTAGTTGTCAGCCGAGACAGTTTTTCCTGCAGCATCCAGACTCTGACTGGTCTTTATCAGGTCATTGGAAGTCAGAGCAGCCTTCACAGAATTGGTCGTTTCCGCCTCTTTCTCAATGAGCGTGATTCAGAACAGCGGGGGAGACGGTCCTCTCGCGGCGCTCGGAGCTGCGACGGCCAAAAGCACAATATGAATTGATTCCACTCCTTATCTCCTCCTGTCCATTAAAACGACAGGATAACGAACCCGATGAGGTCACTGGAATGAAATGGACACTCTCAGAAGTCTTTTTTTCTACCACATGGCCTGAAGATTCATACATCTCACACACACATATATACACACACACAGATCGCTGTTAACACGTCCTCTGATCCAGCCTCTCCTCATGCATTATGTAGTGCATGTAGTGCAATCTGAAAAGCCGACCGGACGGAGCGTCAAGCCTGGGATATCTCACATGAAAGCATCACTTAACCTCTCCAAACGTTCTCTATCTCAAATTGGAATTTTTTTCTCCTTTTCCCATTTTTTCTCCAGAGTCCCTCAAATCCGTCTTTGTATGTTTTTGTCGGGTCAAGCTCCTTAAACAAGGGAGCTTACATTTCCTTTAATGCATGAGACTTAAACTCAGACCATTAAGCATTAGTTCACCTGCTCAGACAGAACATCTGTGAACAAATCAGGGCTCCACTCTCACATCCCTCCCCTTTGAAGGCCGTAGGCTGTGCCACCGTGAAACGTTATTAGCAGCATAACAAAGCTGTGAATTGAATGCGGCTACGTTTAGAAAGCTTCATATGACAAGTGGAATCCTGTTAAGGATGCAGATTAGCGGTATCTGCGCCGCACCTGTCAATATCTATTACGGTTGGGGGGCAAGGACGGGGCAGAGCTGGACATAGAAGTGCTTCTGTCAGCACGGCGGCGCCCACCAAACACCGATACTGAAGAGGACGGCGTGCATTGGTATGCAAAGAAAGAGCTCCGGTACAGTAGGCAGGCCGGCCCCGAGGCACTTTTTGTTTCCATCACAAGGAAACTATTCTCCTTTAACAATGACGAGGGATTGTATTCAACCCAGAAAGCTGCCAGAACAACAGAATTATTCAAAAAAAAAAAAAGAAAAGAAAAGAACTGACAAGCAAGGACGAAAAATGGCCCCGACGTGGCGAGGAGGGGCCGAGTGTTTAATGCATGTGTTGTGAAGGACAAGGTTCCTCATTTGGAAAACAAATGGGGATCAATTTCAGAATACTTTAACTCACTTAAATGCACAAACAGAGAGACTCACACTGCACTCGCACACGCCCAGTGACATTTTCACTGATTGATTCTAATCTAAAAAAAAAAAGTCTAAACTAAGGGAAAGGTTACTCACCAAAAGACAGGAAATGTAACAGGCCATTTTAACTTCAACACACGCCCCAATAATCCATTTATGAAACACATTTACATCCAGACATCCTGCTCTCCATACAAGACTGTCGACAATTTAACCCTTTCCAGACTTTTCTCAGATTGGATCTGCACAATTTCTCCCAAATCCCCCTCGTCTATAACAACAAGCTACAGATGAGATTTGATGTTTGATGCTAAAATATTACACGTAGCCCTCATGTACAACTCATTGAACCATTGCTACATTTGTTACCTGTGGTTTAGGCAAGTTTATTTATATATATATAGCACATTTCAACAACAAGGAAATTCAAAGTGCTTCACACAAGACATCAAAAGCATCATGACAGAGGAAAGAAAAGAAACATTAAAATAGAACATTAAAAATATCACTGGAATTATTAAATCTGAAAATATGTTCAAAAAATATATAAAAAAGTTAAAAGTTACAGTGCAGAGTTAAAGTTTAAAATCTTATTAAAGCTGTTTAATGAAAGGCAGCTGTAAATAGGTGTGTCTTCAACCTGGATTGAAAAGAGCTGAGAGTTTCAGCAGACCTGCAGTTTTCTGGGAGTTTTTTTCCAGACATAGGGAGCATAGAAACTGAACGCTGCTTCTCCGTAGTGTGAGGCGGCAGTAGCTCAGTCTGTAAGGACTTGGGTTGGGAACTGTAGGGTTCAAGTCGGACTGAAGTATGGATGGGGGTCTGGTTGCTGGAGAGGTGCGAGGTCACTTCCCAAGTGCTGCCAAAGTGTCCTTGAGCCCTACGTGTAGAAAATTGGGAGTAATTGGGGCAGCAGTAGCTCAGTCTGCAGGGGTTGGGAATCGGAGGGTCGCCGGTTCAAGTCCCTGCACGGACCAAGTCCGGATTGGTCTGGTACCTGGAGAGGTGCCAGTCCACCTTCTGAGCTCTGCCGATGTGCCCTTGAGCAAGGCACCGAACCCCAAAAAACCACTCTGGAGCGCTCGCTGTGGGCAGCCCCCCTCACTCTGAGACTTCTCCATTAATGCATGTCCACAGGATCCTGTTTGTGCATGTGTGTGTATTTCTGTATGTGTGTGTAGCATGTTCATCAAACAGAGTGTTAAAACTGAATTTCCCTTCGTGGGATTAATAAAGGATACATTATTATTATCATTAGTATTCACCTTCAAACACTTTCGGACCTGACTTTTTCAGGAAACATGATTTTTTTTTTTTGAAAGAGCAATAGACTGTAACTTTTTTGTCGAGTGTTGTGTGTTTTTTACGAGACAATGATCCAATCTGTGAGCGCTCAACACATCCTCAGTCAGAAAAACACTCACACATGTTACACAAAGGACTCTGTAAAGACACAATGAGCTCATCACAGAGACAGAGAGCTGCTCTACAAACAAATCATCGCCCAGCTCAGTAGAGATGTGATTTATTTATTTTTTTCCCACATCAAACCTCCCACTCTCTCTCTCCCACTCCACTCCTCTCCGCACGCCGCCGCCGCCGCTGCTGCTGCTGCTGCTTTTTGCTGCTCGAGTGACAAATTGCGAACGACGGTGAGCTTTCACTCCGAGCACAAACGGCTGGTAATTGTATGTAAAAAATGGCAACAGGAATCACAATTGCAACTCATCCGCAGGTTGACGACACCGCTGGAGTCTTCTCCTCTAAATGCTTCATTAGCCGCTGCCTCTGAATGCCTTTCTATGAATGAGAGAGGCTGAAAGCTCTTCCACCAGCCGCCCACCTGCTTCCTGCGCACCTTCAGGGCAAACCCTCAATCGCTCTTGTGATGCATCCGAACACACAAGCATCAGGCTTCATTCATAAATCTAGCTATTTGAAGAAAAAAAAAACAACACAGATGTGAGGGAGTCCTGGTTTGCAAAAATATAAAAAAATCAGCACCCAAACAGCACCATGCTGCGCGAGTAGGACGGGGGGGGGGGATTGCAGGCGTGCGGAAGTGCAAGATCTGTGCAGTAAAACAGAGGTGTAAGAGCTGAGGGTGAGGAGCAGTGATAGCTCTGTGATTAGCACCTGTCCCTTGAGTGCTGTCCTGTTGTCCTTTCCTCCCAGGTAAGGGAAGACGGGAAAAAAAAGAACGGAGAGATAACTGAGGAGATGCAGGCTGATTTTTTTAAGGTTTGGATATTCTTCAGGGGCCCCCTAATGTGAGACATCAATCAAAGATGTTTCAACAAGCTGCGTGGCCACTTTTCTTCGGTGCTCATTAAGAGAAGACACCAGCTGGGAGCCGGCAGGAATGCATGATGGTTCATTATAATATTTACACAGTTTTGCCCTCATTCATCACGGAGGATAACGCGCTTTGCAGAGCCCCATCAGCCTTAGGTGTTAATATAAGTGCGAGCCGGGCGAGCAGCACACAGAAGCTCATTTCCCCTCACAGTATTAAAGGTCCTGAAGCGAGACCGCTTTGCTTCTTACAGGAATTTCTACAGTTGGTTTCGACCCATCGCCTAAACTGCAGGTGTAAGGTGATTTTGGAGACGCAATCAAATGACAGACTTGGATCCAGTCAACTGTGCATCCTGCTTTTGATACTAAGACATGGGGATAAGAATCCAACGTAGGCTCTTTGAAATCCCCCAGTGGTTTGTTGATTGGCATCTTGAAGCATCAAGTTTGGCACGTGTGCGCTTTCCCATAATATCGTAAACTCAAATGACTACCGAGGGAAATAAGAGGTGTTCATGATGAGCTTCCATCATAAGGTCCTCACTTCTATAATTCCATTTCCTGTGCCATTTCATGTTCTCCTGGTGGAGATCAATGACAGTCCATGAAGTCTCTCTTGTTTCACTGAAACCCAACAATGGAGGTAGCTGAAAACAAACTGTGTTCTCATGAGGCGGCTGAACCGGTGTTTCTGTTTAAAGAGAGATTAATTAAGTTCAACCAAGATGAAGAACGGGACACAGTAAACAAAAAGGGATTCTTTAGGGTCGGATCAGTACCCTTGGCACCCCAACAGAAGGGTACCAAAAACTTAGGACGGTAGATAGATAGATAGATAGATAGATACTTACCAGAGGGAAATTCAAAGCATCCAGTAGCAGGTTACAAAGACATGACATGAAACATTTGTTACAAATTAACTACAAAACCGACGCCCCCCCCTCACATACATATATATTAAAAAAAGATTTAAAGAATACCTCTAGATGAATCAAACTTAAAACTGTGCAATTAAAAATAGACTTATACAAGAAATGTACATAACCCATGCAGGGATAAAAAATATATGTGTAATTTAAACCTAAAAACAATCTGTAATTAGACCTGAATTTAAAAAAAAAAAAAAGGTGTATGGAGCCTTTATTTTGGTACCATTCCCAATTTCTGGCTGTGAAAATGCCAATATTTGTGTACCGTACCGAACTGAACAGGTCCGCTTGGTGGAAACGGGGCTTTAGAAAGAGATTTGAGGGACGTCCATTGGCTTTATCTTCAGAACCAGCAGATACAGTTTAACTCATTCAACTGAAAGGAGAACTCAATCTTTCATTGCTTTTGTCTTTTCCTTTGGCTGATGATTGCCTAGTCTGTTCAAAACCATGCTTTTATTGTATCTTTTGTAACTGAGGCCAACGTGTTGAGTTGTTTTGACTTCTGGAGTTCTGCCCATCCAGTTTATGTGATTAAAAATGTTTGAAATGTTCACTTCTCGAGTCACTTTTGGATTCAGTGAACTGCCGCCACTAAGGCCGAGGGGATGTGTTTACATTTGCTCAGTCATGTGGATTTGATTTTGACTTAAGGTCATGTCTGGAAAACGTTCTGTTCTGTTTATTTGCAGTTCCAAAGTACGTCCATCTGGTATGATCCATCCGCACAGACTGTCAATTAAGACGGCTCTTTAACGAGCTGGATTTTCGAGGGGAGATTTCAAACCTTTTTCTGCCGAATGGGACGGAAAAGAGATGTCTTTATGAGCAGAAATGATGCATGTGGCTTTTCTTTTCTCTCCCTTATCGTCATGATGTGAGCTTTAATATGCTGTGTGGCTCCGGCACTATCAGATCAGATGTGGCCCGGGCGAGTGGAGCCTTCATGGGGGGAGGAGGAGGAGGAGGGGGTATGCAGTCTGCATCATATTCTTCCCATTCCTCTCCACTTTCAGACAACAGGCCGCGGTGAAATGACTGTGGATGCCGCCAACTGTGAAATTAATTGAACTTGTGATACGCGGGGTAGAGACCAGCATCCGGCCCGAGGAGGCGACTGTGCATCCGATCTTACATTAGCTCACGACGAAAGGGAACAGCCAAGCCCATGGGCGCTCACCGAGATCTGTGGTTAGTTTCCCTCGACAAGATGTCTCTGGACGCGGCTGAGCTTTACTCGACTTGCGTGACTTTGCTCTCAGTGTATGAGGCGTGCTGTTGGCTCTTGTTGGAGGCATTATTTGGAAAGGGAACGGGATCTGTTCATAGATCCGGTCTTGTAGAGCTGATGATGGATCAGTAGATAATGATTCTTGTGTCCACACATTTTTCTAGCCCAAGGGTTAAGCCTAGTCAACAAGATCCAGAAGGGGTCAATTAACCACAAACCTATAAATCCCTTGAAACAAATATACCTTTTAAGTAAGAATGAATTTTACACATAAATACAGCAGAAATCAAGTATTTGCTTTAGTCAAGGCTTATTTGGATGTCATGTAAGCGTTGTTATATCGCGGTCATTCCTTGTATCACAAACAAGCAGAACTAGCAACAACTTGAATAATACAGTATAAGAAGCTATAGAATTTTAAAATGTAAAATATAAATATATATATATATATATATATATATATATAGAAAGTTGCACATTCCTCCTTTAGAGTTGTATGCAAGTGAACCTGAAATCTGAAAACCTTGAATTCATCCTTATCTTGAAAAACATGATCAGATTTTGCAATGAAGCTCAGCATCTCTTCGCTATAAATCCTTTTTATTAAATCCTCCTTAGGGGCAGGTTTAACTCCAGATTAATGCACTTTGTCTGCAGGGTCAACATGAATTATTTGCACTCTTTTAATGAAGACCACACAAAAAAAACCACACAACCAGCGAGAGAGGAACATATGCAGGAGCGTTAAAGCACCTGATGAATCCAGACAGTTTCAAACACAAGGGAGGAAAACATAGTGGAGATAAATTCACTGCTGGAGTGCAAATGTAATATTACTCCTAATTCCACCAAATTATTGCCTTTTTTATGACGCGTTCAAGTTCTTATAAGTTGCCTCTGGCCGACAGCTGCGTGCATGTTCTCGAATAAAAGTGGAGGAATTTATCTTGTTTAATTTAGTTCAAGACTCCAGAGAGTTAAAAGCAAAGAATACAAATGTAAGATGTTTTTCTAAAGGCAATTACACTTCTCGAAGATTAACTTTTTCGAGTCAGGAGTTTACTATTTAAGCCTGATTTAATTTGCTCCAAATACCAGTCATGGCAAAAGGGTAATGTTGATCATTAAAATCATGACAGACATGCAGGGTAAGCAACATCTGCATCACTGATTCAAACTGTCATCCATGAGCGTGATGAAATGTAATCAGCAGGGAGCAAATTAATCAATTAGGTACCTCTAATTTTCCTCTTGGCCTCCGACCAGACGCAGAGCTGAACAGACCGAAGCTCTACGAGTAGAAGAAGAAGAAGAAGAAGAAGAGAGTCGACCATCTTTTTTTGACCGTTCTCCTTTTTCAGCAGTTTGTGTCCCTGAAGTTTCCCCAGCCCCGTGGATATACGAGGCAATCTGTGCTGCCCCACATTAGCTGCTGCGTACCTATCCTCCAGCTCTCATCCAGGTCACGCTGCACCGCAGAGCGCGGCGCTGCTTCCAAGACTCACACGTCTGCTGCTGCTCAGGTGGAGGAAACCCTGCGGACGTGACAATGAGCCTGATAGTGTTTCAGGTCAGTTGAATCAGTCAGTGTCCCCAAAAAGAAAAAGATCTGAATCCACTTCTTAGCCTACGAGGAGGGAGTCTTTAAAGCAGCAGGTGTTACTTTAATAACTCATAAACCAGGATTTAAAGGGAGGAAGGTTACCCTTGATCCCAGCTACAGAATTATTTTCTGTATCTGAAACTTCTCTTTTTGTGTGGACGGACAATGAGGTGGGGTTGTTACTCCAAATGACCCTAGACCAGGGGTTCCCAAACTTAGCCATGCCAAGGACCCCCATATAGCATTCACCTCAGGCATCAACCTTCAGACCAAGAACTAAAGTCAAACTTTGTGTGTTCTGGCTCACAATGACAAGTTTTTGAAGCCAACATGTGGACATCTGGTTTTGGAACTCAGTCATGTTCAGGTTTTCCGGTGCATCATTCTTTAAAGGCTTTATATGCAGATGTCGCCCTTGAGCACCAGCATGAAACCAAAACAACTCTCGATCCATTCTTGTGTTAGCATGCTAATGCTAGCGATCTTTATTATGCTGGTATCTTCACACTGCATGTAAATTTACCTGAAATGAGCGTGATCTAGAAACACAGTTAAGCAGTGAGTACAGTATGTTATTCTTCTTTTCTCTAGTCCCTCAATTAAACAACTTTTATACATGAGGGGAGGAGTCAGCCGGCTGTCTGGGCGATGTAAACAAACTGAAGATAGGACTCGGAAAACTCGGAAAACATCACAGACAGTGGGACTCGGGTGTTACACCCATTGTAGACAGTCATTACTCACAGAGTTATTTTCAGAGGATATTCTTGATTTACATTTTATTTAAGTGTGACAAATCACAAATAAAGCCTTTAATCATGTTTCCTTATAACGAGGAGGCAGGTAGCTAGTTTTCAATGGTGCAACAATCATCTAAAGAGACGGATTACAATTTATGTCACAAATATATATATATTTTTTTGTTCCATTTTAGTCCCTCTTTCCTCCCTAGTTTCCGCGACCCCCCCAGGAGGGTTCTGGACTCCCACTTTGAAAAACATTGCCCTAGACTACAAAAGCGAGTAGTGCACCTTCTCATGCATGGCTGATGTCTGGAAGCATAATGCACCTGTGGGAAATGTCTCTGTTTTCAGAGGAGCTGCATACTGCCAGTGTTCCCAATGACGGAGTTGTCATTTTCAAACCCATTTTTCAAACTTTGCATTTCAGACATCGGAAACGAACACCCAAAATGTAACAGAAGGTTCCCATCTTTGGCTGAAATCCTTATTGTGTAAGCAGGGCCTAAGCAAAGTCTTCCATAAATGGCAAATATCTTGTTTTCTCAACCAGGAAATTTGGAAGTCTTTTTTCGTCGTATTTTTGGGCTTTTTGTGGCTTTATTGAAGAAACAGGACAGTGAATGGAGTTGGAAATTGAGGCAAGAGAGAGAGAGCAGGAGAGGTGAATGACAAGCAGGAAAGGACTCAAACTACAAACTACAGCCTTTAGTACACGCAAACTAGCCACTTGGCCACCGGGTGCTCCTTCACTTTTAAAAGCTGTGGTAAAAACATCGCTTCACAAATCCAATGGCCCATTAAAAGCACATTTTGACGTTTAAATCTCTAAGCTGTGAGGTACTGAAAGCTCCTGCTTTATTGATCCTTTTGTGATTTGACCCGGCTCAACTTTAGAGCTAATGTGTGTTTGTGCTTTTAAGGGCCAATTTGAAAGCAGCTGACTTCTGCACACCTTTGGTTTCTTGCTCACTGTTCTTTTGCTTTAGAGGGAAAATGAGTCACCTCTTCATTTTCCTTCACCGGGTAAAGCTGTGGAGCAGAGAACATTGTAGACAGCTACAGCACCTCAGGTGAGGCCAATCAGGGATCAGGTAATCAGTCCCACAGGATGAACACGTTACCAACTAGAAGACATGAAGACAGACTCTCATTCAAATCCCACGACTTGATTCATTTCAAGTCTTTAGTCGTAAATCCCCAAAACCAAACATGCAAAACACAACAAACTGTTTCAAAATCCAGAAATCTTCCATCGTCATCTCAAGCTGTTTAATAGCAGAATAAAGCTGCTGCTGCTTTCAACAAACGCCGACTTTCCTAAAAGCAACTTGACTATTCTCAAAAAAAAAGCGTTGTCAATACATTTCTGTTTGAATTGATCCTGTCCTCTCTCCAGCCGAGAAGGAACTCGCTGCTGTTTTTCTTTTCCAGGATAAAACTCAGCATGACTTTGGTTTATTTATAGAAGTCAAAGTCTGGTGATATTTAATAAGAACTCTTTGAATATGCAGTTCAAATATCACAACCTTTAAGAAAACAGTGTTCATTGTTAAAGAGCTCCATGGCTGCCTGCCCCCCCTTAATCAATTAAATGTCTAAGCTTTTAAGCTCATTCCTCTTGATATCTGTGATATGCATAATAATGACCTCATTACCCAAAGCGTTGGCATTGTGTGCTCGGGAAATTGGATGCAAAATGCACTTTTATCATTCGTAATTTCTCCTTCAGAGCGGCGGAGGAGAAGAGGAAAGAAAAGGGTGAGAGGAGACTGGAAGGCAGCGAGCGAGAAACCAGACACTGTTTGGAAATAGAAACAGGTCTGAGTCATTCCAGGCGTCCAACCACATGTGGCGTCCATGGTCGACTGCACGGTGTATGAAACGTCGCTTTTGCTTTCTCTACACGAAAAACACGCCATCGACCTCGGTTTGACAAAAGAAAAAAAAAGGACAAAAAGTGACCTTTGTGGAAGGAGACATGATCAGGCCTTGGACGTGTTGTTTTTCACCCTACGCTGTTTCCTTCGACTCGTTTCAAGGTCTTTCTTCTCTCGGCCGTCAAGGTTCATCTATTAAAGGACGATTGTGCTGTTTTTTTCTTTGATTACTGGATGTCTCGGGCTGCAGCAGAGCCTTGAAAACTGTATATATCAGAGGGCTTGGTTTGTTTTTTAAATTAGAATATATTCAGAAAATTCATGGTTGAAGCGCAAAGATACAAGCAAAAGGTGGATTTTTACTTTAAAGGAACGATATGTAACTCTGACACCAAGTGTTCGATGACACTCTAGTCTTTGTTTCCACAGCAAGCGCCGCATTCTATTATCGATGTAGCCTGCTAAACGTAATTGGATTGACAGGGAAAGGAAGTCGGACAAGAAAACGCACACGTACTAGGCGGAAATTGGCAGGGTAGCACTGTATGGTTTTGGGCAAATTCTGACTTTACCGGACGTGCCACTGATTCTGAATTTCAGCCCCGATCGTGCGTTGGCGTCATTAGTCGTGCAGTGTACAGGGGTGCCACGACTGCCGAGCACAGTCCCCGATCAGCTGCCGGTCTGATGATTTTCTGGCATGTTTGGTATTTTCCTCGTATGACAGGATACTCTGTTTACTCTAAAGGACGACGTGATTGTAAAAACCTCACTTTGTTAAAGAACAGATGCATGAGTGGGATTCATGGAGTTTAGTTGCTTACTTAAAAAAAAAAAAAGGTTCATCTTTAAATAATGCCAGCAATCTGTCTCAGTCGAACAAAGACCCTTTTATTCCTCCCCCCCCTTGTTTCCTTGTTTGAGAGAAAGCAGCATGTTGCTTTGTTTCTCACTCGCTAATCAAAGATCTTCACAATCCGTCTGTCAATCAAGCTCGTCTGATCTCCCTCGCTGAATGTTGATGCGCTTGTCTCAGTGTTTTCTCTGGCATTTCTGAAAATGCAGTAAAAAAAAAACATTTCCTAACCTGAGTGTGTCTACATGACAAGCGACCATAACAAGCTGCTGAAATATTGATGGCATATTTCGTCACATTGTTTCTGTCAGTCTACACCGTTAGAAACCTACAGCCTTTCTTGAAATCATCAGGTGAACAGATTCTGACGAGCTTACTCACTGCTGAGGCTTTCTTCCCTCCATGAAACTTTAAGAACCAGGACTTCACAGTATGCCCTTACTTCAAAACATCAGCTTTAATCTTTAAACACATTTACTGAGAAAACACAACATGAGTGATTCACAAAGTGCTGACTAAAAATGTTATATTTTAGATTTTTTGCTTCAGTTTCGTTCTGTCAGTTGTCAGATTTTTAGATGCAAAAGATGTTTTGCTTTCGATTTAAAGGCTTTATATGGTGCAACTTGCGGTGCATTGTTGTGTTAGCATGCTAATGCTAGCGATCTTTATTATGCTGGTATCTTCACACTGCATGTAAATTTACCTGAAATGAGCGTGATCTAGAAACACAGTTAAGCAGTGAGTACAGTATGTTATTCTTCTTTTCTCTAGTCTCTCAATTAAACAACTTTTATACACGAGGGGAGGAGTCAGCCGGCCGTCCTGGCGATGTAAACAAACTGAAGATAGGACTCTGAAAACTCTGAAAGCATCACAGACAGTGGGACTCGGGTGTTACACCCATTGTAGACAGTCATGACTCACAGAGTTATTTTCAGAGGATATACTTGATTTCTATTATATTTAAGTGTGAAAAATCACATATAAAGACTTCAAGGGATATAAATTGATTTGTTTAAATCCATTTCATGTAAATGGTAATGGAATTTTCTAGTCTTCCAACTACTCATGTGCTTTTACACCACTTGTCACACCCACCCATTCACACCCTGATGGTAGTGATGATCGCTATGTAGTATCATCCATCAGAAGTAACTCATGCCATTCATACACCGCCACCAAGCAGCGGGAGCAATTCGAGGTTAAGTGTCTTGCCCAAGTACATCAGACATGTTGCCCAGCTGGGGATCAAACCCTTGATCTTCTGGTTGAGAGGCGACAACTCTACCAACTGAGCCACAGTTGGTAGAGTTGTATTGATATTGAGGGCAGGAGAATCAATACAGTATAGTGAAAGCAAATATCACGATAGCTAAATCAATTTTCAGGCAAAACCCCAATAAAAATCAAATTTCCAATCCAATAGAATGAAGTTTGACTGACGTGATGTTCAGTAAGCTTTGTACGAGCACATCCCCTGGAAATGACCTTCAGAGGGACACTGTACGTTAAATATATTTAAAGTCTAGTATTAAACTTTTCTCCATAATACCAGGCTCATCCTGCTGTCGCTCCACTGTTTCCACACACTGTCAGCAGCACAATGTTAATCAGATTGTTGTGTCCATTGTTTCCTGGGCAAAGAATGTGAATGTAATCCTGAGCTGACAGTCTCCTGCACAGTGCAGCGTCTCTGCAGGCTGACTGCCGTGCACAGATGGTTTCTCCTCTCTGACACCGGCAGCATCCTCGTTGGCTCGGAAAACACAGTTTTTGTTTGTGCGATGGAGGGAGAATCTTTGTGTGCAGATGAACACTGAGGCTCCTTTATTAACCTCTGCTGCTGAATTCTCCGTCGGCTGATGAGGGGCAGCGCTCTGGTTAATGAGGGTTTATAAACAGCAGGAAGTGATGTGAAACTTCCTAGTTTTCTGTCCAACTTCAGCTGCTGACCATGAAGGAACTTTTAGTGATGAGGGGGAATTAAAAAAACCTTGGAAGAGTCAAAATGTGGCCCGGAAGTGCTACGTCATTTTTATCACAGGAATCTTACAAAACGAAATACGACTCTTCTTTGCAGCAGCTCACTCCCAATTTCCTCTGTTTCATGTTTGCGCCGCATTACTGGTTTCAACCATAGACTGTAAATATGAATGGACAAAGCCTAAGTGACGTCACCCATATGTCACTACAGGGGCCTTTGGAGTCCTATCAATGGCGGCCTCCATGCTGGAAATGCAGTCTCGCCCTAACTTTCAGTCAACTTATCGACAGGCTGAGAGCTGCAGCTGAGGCGGGCTTTAAGCCTCTTGACGAACTGTTACATCACGACCGCCTGTCAATCAGGACAGCTACCTGTCTTATTGTGAAAAATGCTTATCCTTCATAAAATGATAGTTATGTAAGCTAGTTTTGGTGCTGATGTTGAGGTTGCTAGGCGACAGGGGACGAGTGGTGGCATAACAGGGGGTCATCTGTAGATCAGAGGCTATGAATACTGGGTCCTTTATGAGATGTTAACCCTAAAATGAGACACGGTTAATGTCTCCCAAAACTGTCCGTATGCATACTAGGTACCTTTAATCCAGTTGTCATTCTATAGAGAAATGCCTCTATTAAGTTGACACTCCTACGCCATACCAAATGACATCGATTTTACATGAAACGATATGAACCTGTCCTGCAGTAACCAGATCTAGAAACACTGGATCTAGACACAATTTCTTTGATGACAAATACCTTGACTTGTTAAGATTTACCATGAGAAATACATTAACACTTTTATCAGCATGTTTCATTGATTCGCTCAGCTCCTCCTCTCTGCTGCTGGATGAACACATCTCAGCGGAAATGGCATTAAAACATTAACACTGAATTTATTTAAAAAAAACACATGTAGCTCCAGTAGATTTACATTAATTCTTCTGTCAGAGATGATTTGTTTCCATGGAGGGAAAATGCAATTACCCGAGCAGTCAGCGGGGATCTCAGATGAAAAGTCACGTTTCTGATGAGTTCATTAAGTTTCAGGGGAATGTGTCACGATGATGAGGAACCCTTCGGCAAATGATGGGCGCACACCCAGCTGAAAAAAAATCACAACCGGCACCAAGAAATTAAAAAGTATTTGCTGTTTTTTTTTTTAACTGAATTTTCTATCTGAGACGTCTCCTTCTATCCGGGCTCTTTTACTCACTTTTTGACTGTTTGAAGATCAAATATTTTCTGCTCTAATGTCACCATTGATTCATATTTTGTTTACAGAAGACTTTGATGTTCTTGCGTCATGATCAAAATGATTTATGATGATGCTAACTGATGTTGCTCTGGCAGTATTTTCTGCTCTGCAGCAATTAAAATGTCACAGAAGAAATAAAAAAAGTCTGAAGAAGGCAGAGAGACGGCGCGGTGAAGTGCAGATCAGAGAGAGAGAGAGAGAGGAAATGAAATCCAGTGTGAGAGGCGGCATATTTAACACTTGACCCCATTATGGAGAGCGACGCGGGGAGGTGTGTCTCTGCTTTATTGGCCTCTGCTCCGACGATGTTCATTTCAGAAAATTACATGATCTTTTGGTTGGGATTCATGGCCTACTTTCTGCTCGGATATCCACACTGTCAAGATCGCACGCTGAATTAATAAGCCCGATTCTTATTATATCACTGCTCAGGAACTTGCCTCCTTCTCTTTTATATTGCACAACCTCCTTCCAGTAATATATTATTTTTTTCAAAGTGTAGCCATGAGTGCTGGGTTCCTTTACACCAGGTTTTTTTTAGGGGTTTAACCCTTCAATGGTCACTTGTTAAGAATTGAAGGGCTCATTTTCTTTACCTTCAAAGTCATGAAAAATGTTTGTTAAAATATCTTCCCTTAACAAATGAAAACTGATCCATCACTGTTTATAAAGACTTAAATACAGTTTGAAAACTACTTTTTGACCTCCAGATACACAAGTTTTCAATCAGTGAATTGACGGCTTATGATACCAGCTTTATGTTAACATTTGCAGTGTGACAGCAGAACTTGTGAACATGTTCAGATTCAGACGACTTAATAAATCAGAGAAGAGCAATTCAGTTTCACAGCCTACTGCAGCAATATGTCTGATGTGTCCTTGGGCAAGATACAAAACCCCAAATTGCTCCCGCTGCTTTGTCGGCAGCGTATGAATTGGGTTAGTTACCTCTGATGGTCACTTTACACAGCAGCCTCTGCCATCAGTGTGTGAATGGGTAGGTGTGACATGCGTTGTAAAATCGCTTTGAGTAGTCAGAAGACTTGAAAAGAAATATATAAGCTCAAGTCCGTTTACCAAGTCCGTAGCTGAAGGGGTTAAAGAGTTTCAGTATCTGTTGGTTCTACTTGGAGGGGGCAAGATCGCTCCCTCCTCAGAGAATTCAAGAAAAGAACAGGTGGAAAAGTGTGTTCAGGTTGATTTATGTCTTGTGCACAAAAATATGAACCTGTTGTGGCCCTCACGAAACCAAAGCTGTTTTAACATAATGCAGGAAAATTTTAGGACATTTTAATTTCCAATTTTTTTTTTCCAGCCAGTCACCTAATAAAACTGTGAGAGCGAGCTGATGGTGTCAATGCAGAAGGAAATATTCAGGAAAACTTGCTGCAAGCGAGAGCAGGGGCGATTACATTTCTGCTCGTAAAGAAGCTGCTTTGTATTCTTTTCTGCTCACCCCAGTGTCCATCTCAACTCATTTGTTGATACTAAAAATGTGCCCACATTGATAAAAAGTAGGCGTGTGCAGTAAACCAAAATCAATGCCTCAATGATTTTTTTTCCACACTGTCATTATCGGTTTAAATACGAGCGTTTGGTGGTATTGTGCCTGAATATGTGAGGTTAAAGGATTGTAGCTGACAAAATGTTAAACCCCATGCAGTTTTTCCACTTCATGAGAAGGGTTCACATGCTGGTCTATATGTGGTAACCATGGCAACGTTCCTTTTGTAAATGGGCTTTGCCTGTTGTGTGTTAGACCAGGGACAGTCTAGATGTGATGCACACACACACACACATACATGTTGTGATGTGGACATAGACCACGTACGGTATGTGAATGCTAATGTTCAGCCTCGGCGCTGGAGACGCTACGCGGTGCCTGAGGCGTTCACTTCAGTCTATCGATGACGATCTTCATGTCAGCTTTGTCGGTCAGGTTTGAGGCTGATGGTTTTTAAAAAAAGAAAAAAAGTGAGGATGGTTCCTTCGACACTGCAGAGGAAAGTAAATGCTGTATGGTCAGTTAGTTCTAGGTTGTTTGTTGCTGGATTTATTTGGTCGGAGAGAAAAAATCAAAGCATACAGTGTGAAGCGCTGAGTAAGCTGTTGTCCTCGGAGGAGAGTCTGGCTGGCTAAAAAGGGTTTAGCTTGTGAAAAAAAACACTCCCATTACTTCTTTGTTAAAGGAGCATTTAATGACCTTGACTTTCAGACCCGATACTTCTGATCGAATGTAGCTCTAAATTGGGGACTTGGTGGCAAGACTCATGATAAGTAATTGCAATCTCCTAAAGTGCGCTGTTCGCAACCTTGGTGCCAACGGTTGGCTTACACCTGGTCTGATTGCTGCTAATTGAAGCTGCTTTGTAGCACAAAGTTTCTACATCATCACATGTGTAGAATACGATATTACCCAAACCAAACTGCGATTCGTTCCTCTTGTACCAAAAGAAGGGATGTGTGCGTTTTGTTGACTGAACCGTTAAACGTCATCCCTCTCGCTACTCAAACACTACGTTCAAACTGCAACTCAGCCAACAGCCACCAGCTGGATCTGTTGCATAAAGACTGCGGTTAGTGGGCCTGCTCTACCCGCTCTACAACCCGGATGTAAACAAGCACAGTGAACAGATAGAATCTTACTGGAGCCGTCCAGTTTGGCCATTGAGTTGGACATGTATTTAGGCTAATGAGATGTTTTAAAATATATATTAGACTTCATTTTGTTATATTATTTTAGTTTTTGCGGTTTGATTTTGAGAAGGAGTGCGATTTTGGCCCAGCTGGCTAACAGTGAGGCAAAAATAATCCTCTCACTCACCAATCTTTATCATTATCAGTATGTTTACTTCAGATTAGAGCGTGTCTCATTATTGTCCAAAGGCTGGAGCAATAGTCTCCTAACTCATAAGGCTACAGTGTAACTGAATGTTTCCTTCCTTTAGTAATAAAAAAGAAAACTATCCGGGGGAGTATCAAGAGAAAATCAGAATTAATTGACAACCAAGCTCATAGAAGTAACACAATCGTTTGTTTTCCACTGGCTGAACAAGGTTTTGGCAACAATTCAATTTGCCAAGTGAGAACAATTTAAAGTCTCCAATTAGTTGAATTGATTCCACGTTCGGCTCAGTCACCAGGGACGACAGCACAAATGGAAAAAAGGAGGTGATTATGTCTCTAATATTTGGGTCGGGCTCAACTCAGAATTACAAACCCGGAGTTTGAGTCAATTAGAGCACAAAAGTACTTTTGCTGTTTTATTTTCAGAGTAAATCTTATTATGTAGACTTTGAAGAGAATAAAGTAGATTTTAGAGGCCCAAGGTGAGGTGACAGCGATAAGCAGGGCTGCATCTTATAATGCAGACCGTTACCTGGGCTTCACCAAATCCTTAGAGTCCACCATGACCCACAGCAGATAAGATATAGCTTCTTTTATTGTTCCCCAAGGCCGCATAAATCTCATGGCAGTCACCAAATATCGACTTTAATGGTGACAAATGCAGCCTGCATGGAGCAACACTTTACAGCTTGTATTGTGCCCTCCTGTATACGACCAGTTCATTACTGGAATCCATTATGTGTGCAGGACAGGCTGGGTAATGCTTCCTGAATTGAAAGGCCCCAATTTACTTTTAACAATATGCACGGCTCCCCTAATCCCCCCGCCATAGACCTCACTGATGAAATGGATGGTGGTGAATATGGAAGCCCATGAATCTTTAACCAGCACTGCTTCATTGGCTTGTTTTTTTAAACGCCCTGGTTGTTTAAGTTTGCTTCGCTGGCGGGGCTTGGAAAAATTTAAAAGTAAGCTCCAGAGTTAATCCTCGAGTCTGTGTGCCGTACCTGCTCAGCCATGTGAGTCGCTGTGCTGCAGGTGAGGCCCTCACAGAGACTCTTTATTATCAGGACCTGCAGTAAGTAGGATCTTGCGGCGTGTCCTGTTGGTTTATGTAACTAGTGTCCCCTCCTGCATGGGCAGGTTCGCCATGCAGCGTGCTACAGCCTGAGCCTCCTGTGCTGCCCTACTTAAACACTATTTTAAGACTCCCCCACACGGGTTCGTTTGCCCTCATCTCCTTCTGAAACATCCTTTAGTGTCAGACTGAAGAAACGAGTCCAAGACAATCATTGCACCACACTCATGTTACGTTGAATAAGATGGAATAAACGGTTTGTCATGGTCATCCATTACATCGTTCACATATACCTTAGGTTGGGGATTTTCAGTCAGCGCCAAAGTTGACTGTTTCTTGAGCAATACTGCTACAATGGCTTACTTGTTGAGGTTATAGGAGCGTCAAGGTCTTGATTAAAATAAACAACAGTTACAGTTTGGTCAGAGACGACATGGCAGATTACACATTTACCTGGAAACGATCATATCCCCATGGAGTGCTTAATCTGAATTTCTGTCTGCAAAATAAAGAGGGCAGATCAATTCAGTTTTAAGTGGTCTTACAACAAACTCAAACAAAGTCATTTACAATGAAAGACTGAATGAAAAGGACGTTACACAGGGGAATGATAAGGCCGAGGTAGAAGGGACGAAAATGTCTCTTAAAACCTGAGAATACCGGTGTAATGTAAAATAGACTGTCAGATTTGAAGGATGAAAAATGATTTGAACTGATAAAAGTGCAGGCTTTGAAAAGTAATGGAGACCAATAGAAACAAACAGAAAAGCCTAACGACTGAATTTGCATGTTGTTTCCTTTTTTTGGCTCCTCCATATTAGACTGTAGCCACCATTCGTTAAATTATTCCTGTTGCCATTTCTAACCAATCTTAGGTAGCTGACAGGGATTTACCATAGAGAGACTAAGATTTTGCAATGGCTGTAGAAAACCTCCCTAAGGGGCCCCATCTGATAGCACTTACTCTCTGTTCCATGCATTATTGCTGTAAAAACCAAAATTTGTCAATGAAAGTTACCGAAGGAAAATGAAGAGGAATTATCCTTTTGGGAGTGGAAATCAAAAGAAATGGTGTTTGGAGGGGCCCCAAATTAATTTTTTGCCTAGGGCCCGAACATGGTGAAGACCATCACTGGACTTTTTGAAAACCTTTTTAAAAACCAATAGCTGCTGTCTTTGAGTGCCTGTCTCTGTTCTATACACTGTATGCTTTCCACATCAATCATAGCCTATCTGTTATGTTGTTCTTTCTTTTCATTCTTTATGAATAGACACCCGTTAACACAGCAGCTTTTAAAGCTCCTGCTTTTTGTGACGGTTGAAGCATTCAGTTCGGTGGAGAGGAGCGGTGACACAATGATTTAATGATGCGACCCAGCAGCGGCTCACAGTTCATTCTTTTCCGCTTATCACCATTTATATCTTTTGATGTTTTTTCACATGAATGCAATTTCAATAACGCTCCCCTCAAACAGCACTGGAGTCGCTTTAATGGCTTTGGCTTGACTTTTTTGGGGGAAAATTTAATTAGCAGGATATTATTTGAACTCTCTCCCGCTGGGATGTGTTATTTGTTGCCTCTCTTTGTGACCAGATGTGACGACTCGCATCTCCCCCCGCTCACACTGCCTCTCTCTTTTCAAACATTCATCCATCAAACCCCAACACCGGAAATGAATTA
Organism: Labrus bergylta; assembly: GCF_963930695.1. Taxonomy (NCBI): domain Eukaryota; kingdom Metazoa; phylum Chordata; class Actinopteri; order Labriformes; family Labridae; genus Labrus; species Labrus bergylta. Next base: position 3,991,410 of record NC_089210.1, on the reverse strand, counting down.
TGAATCTGAAATGTTTGTGCTCGATTGTTTTAATCTGTCGGGGTGATGATGGCTTCTAACAGTGTCAGCAGTAAAAGGAGGAGCCCGCCGCTTCGTAATGGAGGCTCATTACTTCACAAAGTCCCGATCAGCGCTTCTGGGAAGTTTGGCGAGACCTTTTTTTTTTTTTTTGTTAATTGGATTTAAATCTTCTCCTCCTTTGATTATTTGCAGAGCTTCGATCTTGATGATGTGTGGACTAGATCAGTTTAAAGTTTATCTTTGACCTCTGTCCATATCTGGAATACTACATCCCAAATCTCAGAGGGGGCAGACATTTTTAAATAGTTACCATTGTAGAAAAATTAATAAACGTGTGGTTATCAAAGCAAAATATTCTCATTCTCATTCTCATGCATGCCCTCCCGGCTCATTTCTACACGTTGCTCTAATCTAACGCAACACCACACCTGCGCCCGCTCATTCAGCATGTGAGAAATCTGCAGAACTCACTAATTTGTGAGCAACAATCATCTGTGACACTGCCAATGTTTACAATCTGCCTACAAGCAGAGCTGGAAAACCAATCTGTGAAACGAGTTTTAAGATGTTTGCAGCACATGCAGGAAAATCAGGAGTTTTACTGAAGGTTTATTTCACTGACTGATTACTATAAAAGTGACCTGGAGCAGGTCAGAGGACTTCAGATACCCCCCAACATTATCATTATCATTAACAAATCCTCACAGCATTGACTTCCTAAAACTTCTTTAATGTTCCTCTTGGCTAAAGTACAACTCTTGATTCAATAGTTTTGAATCCTGGTGGAAAACATCATGTTTGTATGGTAGTTACATTTTAAACATTATTGAAACAGATCTCTAACTAAATATATGGACGTTAATGACTAGCAAAAAAGTATGAAGTCAAACTCCCGCTGTGCTTGTTGTTTTCGGCTCTGTGTTCATACAGGACGGGGGCGGGATGGTGTTTTCTTTAGCTTCATGTTCCGCTCAGAGGACTGTTGCACCTGTTGCACCTTGTCTCTAAAATAAAATGTGAGGCGGCGTCATGGTTGGACGTGGTCGTTCTGCCACTTAGCTGAGGTAGCAACAGAGACAACACAGCAGAACCTGCATTCCTATAAACGTCGGAGCTGACAGGATGAAAAGTGTTTTGTGTTTTGTGTGTGTGAAGCTTGCATTTTGCTTTACCTGTTGTCCATTTTAAAAGCCCCAGCGTGCTTTTTCTTAGCTTTTGCTTTTCCATCCTGGGAGCTGCTGTTCTGACATCATGTTTTACTTGTCAGGAGAAACTGGGCGACACAGACAGCCAGAGTGAATCACTACATGAATTCCAGTCATGCAATGCCCACTAGGATTTCATCTCCGAGCAGTCACAACCCCGCGAACCATGCAGACTGATGTGTCTGGCACCCAAAATGAACACAAACAGCGAGAGGTGGAAAAAAAAAAAAAAAAAACGTGGCGCTCTGAGGGGCTTGTTAGTGCATCACTCCGTCTTTGTGAGAAGTGCTGGATGCTGTTTGTTTCTGTACACCTGCAGAGGTGTGGGGGCCTTTTTTTTGTTTACTCCTTTTGCAACCCAAATTCTCAACCGGTTTCATCTCTCACTTTTGGCCAGGATCAGTTTTTATTTAGTTTTCATCTATCAGGTCTTGGAAGTGCAATTTCCTGTTTGTTTTTTAATAAATATAAAGTGCTGTCTGTGTGATGTCGGGTGTATAAGCCACAGGGTCGTATTTGCAGTAAACACAGCGAGAAATCTCGCCTCAGTTAATGCAATCTTCGCCTCAGATTGAATAATATATTTAAGGTTGAAGCAGGGAAAAAAAAAAAAGAAGATGCACATCAAAATAGCGCAGCCGCCTCTTTCCTGGGTCTAATTAGAAGGCAAGATGTGTTTGGTTGGAGGGTGGAGAAAAAAGGAGCGAGAGACATAAAAAGCAGAGATCAGAATGTGAGTGCTGGTGGCTCTCTGACAGCAGGAGTCCTCAGACAGAGACAAGAGGTAGCAGGAAGTTCATTTACTCCGCCATGTGAGACACTGGAAGGCACCATGCCGCTCGGAGCAAATCAATCTCACAAATTGTTGTTTGATATCTCCTCTTCATCTTCCGACTGTAAATGAACGCCCCGAGGTCTCCCAGTCTACATCCTCTACAAACAGAGGAATGCAAATCAAAAAAGGAGTTGTTAAGATTTATTTCTTGAGCAGTTTTTTTCTGTCAAATTTATTACAATATCACACCTGCAGGACGCTGAATCAAGAGCCTTTTAATTCTCAAACTTGCCCACACTTTAGCTTTTTTTTCTTTTGGAAGAGTGGAGGGAGCAGGATTTAATAATGGAATTGCAAATGTCATTACAGCTGGAGGTGTAAATGCTATTCACTGCTGCTCAGGGGAAACAAGCCTCCACTGAAGGGTTTGGCCTTTAATTTAAAGGACAATTTGAGAGCAACCAAATATTGAAATGTTATCAGGACAGGATAATAGGACCCATGGATGTTTTAAAACCCACTCCAAATTGCGCGGTGTTTTCTCCAAATGACAACTTTTGAACTTTCATTTACAATAAAAAAATCCACCTTAAATCTCATACTGAGGAAATTCTCGAACATTAAAGGGACACTTCACCCATTTGCATTAAGCTTTGTATCATTAGAAACCTGGTAGTATTTTTAAATGGTCGTGCATCCTGCCCTCATTTTCCCCTGAGATGGGAAATCTTTGTATTTTTAAGTCTGAAAAGGAGCTTCCAGTGACGCAAAATGACGATTTGTGTTGTGTTGAAGTAAATATGTCTGTAAATGTTTTTATTATTATATTTCAACTGCTATACTGTATATTTTGGAGAAACTGTATCGATCGAATTTCCCTCTGGGATTAATAAAGTATTTCTGATTCTGATTCGGACCTTAGTGGGAGTGGCCTGCGGTGCTGTGCGTTCTGGGATTTGGTGTCTTTCATCCACATGAGCCAAAAAGAAACTTTCTGCCTTTTCACGGCCAAGAAGACACCAACTTCAACATTTATTTCACATTTCTATTACATATATGACCCAATGTCAATACAGATTCATGTTTCAACGGGTGAAGTCTCCCTTTAAGTGCTTCTTACTTCTCAACTTTTAAGAATTTGATGATTTCTTTCTGATCACTAAATTGTGACTTAAGTATATTTTGAGCTTCTTGGTGACAAGACAGAAAACAAAGGAATACAAAAGTGTAACAATGTGTGCTGAAAGAGTGGATATTCAACACAATAGATAATAGTCCCCAACACAAAGGATTGTTTCCTCCTGTTGGTTAAATGTTTTCTAATAACTACAGTGGGCAACTTTTCAAACTGAGCTTGGGCTCAGTTGGTAGAATCAGTCGTCTCTCAACCTGAAGGTCCGGGGGTTGGACCCTCAGTTCCTGCAGCCACATGTCAGATGTGTCCTTGGGCAAGACACGTTTAGTGAGTGCGCTCTTTGACATCTTGGACTATTCTTGCTTCTCAAGTTGCTAGCTGGATTGTTAACAAAGGTAAAACACAGAAAAGGAAATCCTTCATCATGAACCTCGTTACATCGAAGGCCCCTAAAGGTTACCCGTCTCTCCCAGAAGCTACATCATCATTAGACAGTAGCTGATGGGATCCCAGATTGCCACATGCAGGTCCAGGGCATTTTTAAAAAGACATGTCTTTTTTTGAAACATCTCCTCGTTTGTGCAATTCTCTCCCCAGCACCTGATCTCGTTTCACTCGGTCTTCTGTTCATCTCTTTCCCCTCTTTGATGTCACCACGGTCAGAAAATGTCTTCAATCCCTCCGAGGTTTACATCCCATCCTCCACTCTCGCCTGAATCTCTCATTCTCTTTGTTTTGGCAGCGTGGGATTTCTCCTCCTGTGCGCACATACGACGGACCACCTCCTCTGCCCTTATCTGTTCGCTGACCTCTCCCTTTTTTTGTACAAACCATGGCAATCTCTTCAAAAGCTCCACAATCACTTCACTGTTTTCTCACATGTTCCTCATCCTCCAGTCCTCTCTTTCATCTCCTCACCCTCTTCTTATCTTCCCTTGTGTCCTTTCCTACCTATCGGATTTTGGAGAACAAGGACTTGTGGTTCTAAGATGTACTACCAAAACATTTTCCCACATCTTGTCTGGGAAATAAATACTTTTTCCTAATGTTTAATCATACCTCACAACGAGAAAAACGAGAATGTTCCATTATATTTTCAGCATTAAGTCAATTTCTATTAAGAGGAATATCGCACAAGATGCAGAGATTTGTCCTGTGCTGTAGATTTCCTAGCTTATAGCAGCTAAGTACCTGCTCACAGTGAACCTCCCTGCTGTTCTTAATTAGCAGTCTCTCCTGCAGACAGGACTGCGGGGGGGCACTTTGAGCTCCGGGTAGACAACCAACAACTGTGGACACACACAGAGTTCAACAAGACCTCCCTGAGAAACAAGTCAATTAACCTGCTTCATAAAAGGACAGCAGCATAGTTTCCTGTCACTGTGAATTTTGGGGGGGGGGAAGCTAAGCATGCTGGGTAAATGTGTTTGCAAAGTTTGATTTGGACATTGAGCTGATGGCTGCTTTGAGTCAACAGCACTATTCAGACTCTCCGTTCAAAGGGTGATATTTACTCCTCTGTGACGTCTCTACTTCATTATGAATGTAACGGAGGGCTAATGGGGGACGAAGTCATCCCACCTCTGTACCGCCATCGACATCAGAGGTAGAAACAACAGCATTAAAGGCGATCTGCAGTTAGAGTTAGAGACCATCAAGTCTCTCCTGTTGTGGAAATACTTGCAAATAAGAAAATGTCTGAAAACGTATAGGTCACATGTAAAATATGGGTTATTTATTGAAGCATTTATAGAGGTGCGTATTGTACTTATTGTGTCAGGATGGGAATTGAATGGGATCGAATAATCTGTAAAGGTTATTTTATCAGCATTTCAGAGTACGAGAGGTGTCCATTCAGGACTGAGATCATCCATTGCTGAGCCTTTATTTGCTGCTTCTGTTGTTTTGGCTGTAATGTTGTGAATCCCAACCACATGAAGTAGAAGCGATGGGTGTCAGTGTTCTTTACAAGCTTGTTATATGCACCCTCCATGTGTTGCCTTCAGCTTTTTGTTAAAAATGGTTGGTTAAAAGCTTTTGCTCAAACACTGCATTTGACTTACAAAACATGGGACTTAAAATATGACTTGGGCTTTGGGGATTGGTTGGGCCAAGGCAGCTGTTTCTGGGACCAGGTTGATGGTGTTGGACGTCTGTTTCTTTTGCTTTGGGATGGGGAAATGCATCTTGCCTTGCAGTGTGCTCAAACAGACTAGACTTGGTCTTTCCCCAAATAGCTTGAAAACAGCTCCCTTGATCCCATTGGCTGCCAACACGAGCACAACAATGAATTTATTTTGGCTGTTCTCTGTCCATCAAAACAGACACATATTAGACAGATGGACACTTCATCTGCTCCGTCTCCTCGACAGTTGAAATAGACAAAAACAAACACAGCAGATAGTAGAATATGGAGCTCTGTGGAGAGGCTCTTTACTGAAATACAAGAGTGTGTCTTTGGATGTCTTCAGTGAAGCTGCTGAGGAAATCATTTGACTCTCAAATAGAGCTCATAAACAGAGAGAACAGCAGGGGGCCAAGGACTGACCCCTGGGAGACAGCAGGTGTCCACTTCCTGTGAGAACGGTATATATCAGAAATGAGAAGGTCATAGCTTCTTAATGCACCGTGAGGAGTTTTTAACTGGTTATGAAACTGAGCTAAGAGGTAGAAATGTAAAATACGCTGCGGAAACAACCTTAATTGTAAATATAACTGTTAAAAAAACAGAATGGGAAGCCCATAGCCTAACGTTAGGTTGCGCACCATGTACAGAGGATGTAGTCCTCCAAAAAAATGTTGATCGGTCTGATCCAGATTAAACGATTCAAACAAACAGACTTCAGGTAATGTCTGCACTTTCAACATGTTATTACTGGAAAAACAAATTATGGTCAAATTAAAGTGTTTTAAGGAGACATCGTTGGTGGTGCCAAATCTTGAAAGTCCCCGAGTGTGTCAGTCAGGATTATTGCATTGTGTCAGAGGAAATGGAGGCTCAGTCTGACCCGAGGTCAAACCTCCAACCAAACACCTTTCGGCGAAACACTTTGCACCTGCAGCCCACCATCGACCTGCTGCAGACACTTTTTTTTTCTCCAAGAACCTGGAGGCTCTGCGGGCTCGAAGCCAGCGTTTTAATAAGCAGTCTGACTGTGTACCTGTTGAGGCGTAACCTGACTGCAGGGCATGTTTGACACGCGGATACACGGGGCTGAGCAAATGTTCTCGACGCCTTCACCTTCAGAGACGCTTCTGGCAATTAAAAAAAAAAAGAAGCCCAGCGCGGAGAAGCAGCAGAACGTTGATTATATCTTTAAATTTCATGACAACACAATCAAGATATTGTTATGAAAATGGGATTTAAAAAAAGAAGAAGGTCCTCCTGTTCTGACACGGTTTGGGGTTCATGTTGACATTTCAGAAAGTCCCACTGAGCTCACATTTTTTTTTAACGAGCGCTGGCATTATCACTCGAGAGCTCATTTGAGATTCTTATGAGGGCGGTCGATACTGAGGATGACAGCGCCTAATCAATTCGGCCCTGCAGCCTGTTTCAGGCAGCGTGCTTGGCTGCTGTCGCTCCGTCGCTGCTGCTGCTGCTGCTGGAAAACAGATCTCACTCTTCTTCTTTTCATGAAGCCGTATTAATCATAAACCTCCACGTAAACACCATCAGGCGAGGGCACCGCGCACTGCCTCCGCCGTAGTTAATTACCGTCATCATGCCCAATTGTTTACTCGTCATGAATGATCATTTAATTAATGCAACTTCAAATGGAGGATCCAAATATTATGGATAGATTACGACGAGATCAGCGGCAAACAGGCTCCTGCAGCGGCTTAAGGAAGCTTAGCTCTGTGGGACAAGTATCAGTCACATTTACATGTAAATGGATGTAATTATCTGTTCTAATCATCACACGTTGCTCATTAAAAAAGAAAAAGGGGTTTGCTTGTTGCTTTAATTCAGTGAAAGTGGCAGAAGTGTGAAGGAGACAAAAGACACAAATAGTTCTCCAATGACAGAGAATCTTTTTTCTCTCTGCGGGCTTTTAGTGAAAGCCGGTGTTGTTTTACAGCCGATCGGAGTACTCACTAAATCATGAGACACTGATGCTGTTTCTCTTTCATTCCTCCAGAAACACCAAGGTTAAGTCGTCACGCTGCGGCAAGAAATCTAAATGACCTTGTTTTGCCACCGATTTTGAATATTTGTTGTTTGCTTGTAAACTTGCAAAGCAGGCGACTGCTCGGGGGCCCCAGACCACTAGGGGGGCCCGTGAGGGCTGACAGACTTTAAACCAAAAAAACCAACATATTCAGAAATAACATTTTCTTAAACCTTTTATTTTATTTTTTTATATATTCTTCCTCTGGAACAAGTCAGGTTGAATTCGTTCCTCATCTTATAAAACACACAAAGTTCAGATTAGTTTCACTATATTCAAAGTGTTAAAAACATCCCCTGTGTGTCCTCGGTAGTTGCTTTAGCTCTGACAAGATGTAAAATTCACAGCAAAATCCAAAAAACGTTCCAAATCTGTGTCTTCTTCCATCCTCGTTCTTAAGATTTTAGATTTTCTCTAAAGTCACAAGGTCAGCCCGGGGAGGGGAAGGGGAAGGGGACAACAGAGTTGGCTGGAAAAAGCATGTCAGGAGCACACGATGTTCCCAGGAGTCTGCGCCACACGATCCTTAATCGATGAAGGAGAAACACAGATCCTCGGCCTCAGGGGCTCATGGTGGGAAGTCTTGGCGTGTGAGGCCAAGCCTTGTCTCTGTTCTTTTTTGGAACGGAGGAACAAAATGGACGATAACTCATCCGACAGGAGCGTCAGTGAGGTACTCCTCGAGACAACCTCAAGACCACTTTTTAAAGGTTTCACATTCATTCACACTTTCTACAGGCTGTTCTTAACACAGCAAGTCTTCTCTTTCACTTTTTGTGTTTTTTGTTTTTGGGTGGAAATGTGGATCTTTTGGATTAATCTGTGAAGTACATGTGGTTCCGATGTGTAAAAACAAAAACATGTGATGCAGAGTGAGACTTGATCTTGGCTGGTTTTTGATCCTATTGGTTTGTCTTGATCTCAAATGTGTTCTGAGTCCCTGCAGGTCTTTGGTCTTTTCTCTGTCTTAAAATGGTCAAGTCTTGGTCATGACTATTGGGCCCAGTTTTATGTGTTCTTGTCTTTCACTCTTTCCTTCAGAGTTAAAGGGTTGGACGAAAGGAATTGCATCGAAATGGTGAAAGAGGCAAACTAGGAATCAAGAAAAACTTGGAAAAGACAACCTTCACTTCACTCTCCTGTGGTATTAGGTTTTCTCAATTTTGTTCAGTGCTATTTCACAAGACCAGCAATCTAAAGTGACAGGTGTAAATGTATCGAGCATTCCTCAAACCCTTTCCTAAATGCAGACAAGCAGCAGAACTATATTAATCATTTAAATGCATTAAAAAAATCTTCGTTGTAATTTTCCAGTTTTTTGGTCTTCATGAAGCCTCGCCTTTCCCCCCGTTTACTTAATCGTTTCATCGACCTGCTTATCAACAGCCGCTTTGTGCCAAACGATCGACGTAATTACAGGAAAACATGGAGCGTAATTATAGAAAAATAACTAAGTGGAAAATTCATTTTTTGGGATACTCTGCTGCTTTTCATTCACACCTAACATGATAAGAGACTCTTTAAAATGCTGCGTGTGTCTGCTCTTAATTACTGCACTGTATTGTCTTGTGTGTTTTTGTGCTGTGGATGTTATTAAATTCAGATTCTCGGCTTTGAACCATCAAAGTGTCATTGTGAAGACATTTCCAACAAAAGCTTCATTCTGTCTGAAAACCAACACGCTGAATGAGGTTTAAGCTTGCATTGCTTCTTTTACCAGGAAGTTGATTTAACGCAGTGGAGCTTAAAGTTTTTGTTTGGGTACTTTAGGATACACTTAAATGGTGGACTTCACTTTCCTGTCACACTGCTTTAATGGATGTGTATTTGTTTTTTTTTCATCTGGATTCACTAGTGGTGTAAAGATAAACTGATCTGAATCAGTAACTGATCTTAACGTTAAACTTCAGTAAAATAGATAGTTATGATTAACATGTTTAAGTGAACTTTCTTCTCTTGATGTTAAGAAGAGGCGACGCCAAATTAGCCCAATATAACAAACCACGACTGATTGAGATGCTAATTTTAGTCAGCCAAAAAAATAAAATGATTATACCTTCCAAGGATGCAGTACACTGAACCGAGATTTAAAAAAATTCAGATTGACATGGCACTGACTTTTCATTCACATGTATACCCTCTTTTATAGTATACCTAACTCTAATGTGGGCCATACTTTACAAATAGACCATCATGCTCTGCTGAAAAAGACTTAAAAAAAGAGATTAAGACCATAAAGTCAAAAATAAAATGTTTACTGAGGGAATAAATCAACGGTTTTCTCATAGACTTCAATACAAATGTATTTTTGCAAGCAGTCAAGTAGCCCCCTGCTGGCCAGTATAAAGAATTCAGCTTTAAGACATACCTACATTAGCTTCACTTTTAAAACTTGGTGGATACATTTGAATCCAGGTTTTTGTGGAGTGTCAATGCGATGTTAGATTATCAGTATTTGAAGCTTTTAGTGTGTTTGTGCTCAGTTTTTAGTCTTTACTTTGTTTCAGAAGATTCTTGTCGCGGTACAGGTTTTCCTCTCAACACCCAGATGTATGTCCAGCCAGCCTCGGATTCTTCATGTCTTCCCCTCTTTTTCTGCGCCTTACTTCAAGGAGTCCCCTTTTTCACGGCATGGATAACGGCAGCTTTGTGTGATGTTACTTCTAACATATCGGAGAAGACATCAGATAAATCTGTGCTTATCCTTGTTAGTAAATCACAGACTCCAGGAGCTGCCTGAGACGCCATCATGAAGCCAGGGTGACACTGCGTGGGGTAAGGCTGAGAGTGTCTCTGTTTCTTTCTGCTGAACACATCTGACAAGAAATCTGCAGGAACATGTTCTCCCTGCACTAAAAAATAAGCAGGATAGACCGACTTGTCTGTTCCCAGCTGCGGCCTGTGAGACGGAAAATTAACTGATTTGTCTTCAGCAGAGGATGTTACTGGAAAAAAAACATATTTTTAAAAGGCCAATTCTTTACGAGGAGTAACATTTCCAGGAAGATTTGGTTCACTTGTAGACTGAATTAAGATTCCTTCATGTGCAGACAGAAAGACCATTATCGAGCTGAGTGCATGAACTGGAAACTGCTGCTGCTGGGAAAGTGTCAGGTTTTAAAAACAAATATCCAGTATGCTGAGATGTGCCGTGAAGAGGCTCCGGGGTTTTCATGACATAAGAAACGATGGAAAAGTATGGCTCCAATAAGTCATCAATGATTAACACCAGCAAGTTAAAAAGCACACATGACACACATTCATGTCTCTACTGTTTTCAACATTAATAACTTCACTGATGAAGAAAACTACAAAACATGTCTGCTGTGCCTTAAACTATCACTTGTTGGATGGCAACTTGGTTTATATCAATAGGCTTATTTTAATCATCAAAATCCATTTTTGGACGCAGAGAAACCTAGGAAACCCGAATTACTGATCGGCCACTTTATTGGTTGGACTTTGGTAACGGCCTGTTTGAAAATAATTTGCCAGATCTCTTCTTGGAGAGATGATGTTGGACAAACTCAGATTTGTTTTCTTGGTCACTTAAAAGGTCATACAAGACAATATAGGCAGTTTGGCAGTCTGTCGTCGTCCCCAGGAAAGATCAGTTTGTAAGACATGTTCCAGTGACTTTCCAAAGAGGAGGGACTACTAACAACAATTTAAATACATCCAATCGCATATCTCATTGTAAAAACAGATACAGAGTATTAAGAAGAAGTGATGCGGAAACATCTGTATCAGAATCGGCTAAATTGTTACCGTAAATCTCGATGCATAAGATGCACTTTTAATACGTAAAAAATATCTGAAAAGTGGTCTGAGTTATACCAGTGCCACTTATATTCTGGGGGGAAAAAATACGTTTCTGCAACTTCTTGTATTTTTCTGTCACTCTGTCTCTCCGTCTCTTACACACTCATATGCACAAGGGCAAAGGGAGGTGATGAGTCCCACCAGGTCCAAAAGGTACTTCACACTCTGGCTGCATAATGACACAGCCCGGGCTCTCTCCCATCCAACAGCGAGCCGTTTAAAATGGATCTGGGTCACAGTGGGATCCCTATCGTCCGTCCATCCGCCCACTGGAACCCGAAGCATTCCATTCATTTGTGACAGAGATGCCCGAGTCACTGCAGCCAATCCATGTGACACGCTTCACTGTCAGTGAGAGCTGCTGCATTATGTATTAACACTTAGCAGGTGCGTTCTCCTCTGTGTGCTGCACACAGTGCTGTGCTCCATGTCAGATGGATGTCAGCACCTCAGTGTGTGAGTGACAATAGTGATAGGAAGAAATCCTCAGCAATCGCTCCACTTCTTCGGTCAGTTCTGCAGAAGTTAAACATTCGGCATTAGTCGATTCAAAGAAAATCAGCAACCTTAGCTCGTGATGTGTTTGTAACCACTCTGCAGTCATAAATCATGGAAGTCCTAAATGGCAAGTGAGACAAAAAAAATGAATTTGATTATTCACTTTCTAAGATTGATTAAAATGTATTTGGTCAAAGTTATGGCTGTCAGTGTTAACGCATGAATCGTGATGCGATTCAAGTCCAAAATTAAAGCATTCCTTGTTTTAAATGACATTTATCACATGTTTTTTTTTTTTTTCACTTTGACGCACCGTAGGCGAGCCGCCACAGCGTGCAGTCACAGTAATACCACTGCTCCTTTGAAGGAAGCCTGCTGCTGTCTTTCACATAAATGTGGAAAATGTCCAAGAAATGGTTTTACCAGTGCAGTGTGAAAGAGCACCGAGGCCTGACCTTAACCCATCCAACACCTCTGAGATGAACTGGAACACTGACATCTACCCAGACATTTCAACCAGTTCAGCTCACTGGGCGAGTGCTGGCATGTTTGCTGCATGGAGCGGAAACATTAGATCACTAAAGAGGCAGTTTTTTCTTACCCACCTGCTCAGCTTCCACTTGATCTTAATGCGATATTTCCCTAATTTTAACCATTTAGTATTGACAATGCCTTGATGCAGAGGCGCTGATCGTCAATAGGCGAGGCAGGCGACTGCTTGGGGTCCTAGACCAGTACCCTGAGGGCTCCCAAACTTAAACCAAAGCAGTTGACCAAAAAGTGAATTTTTTGCAACAACAGTAGGAAATCTCCCTAAGGGGGCACCATCTGACAGCACTCATTCTCTTCCCCCTAATAGTCAGGATACTAGCGGGCATGACGGTGATGAACGCTGGTTGGAGGGCCCCCCAATTGATTTTTGCCCAAGGCCCCAACAGACTCTAGAATCGCCACTGCCAAGATGCTGGTAGAAGCATTTCTCCATATGAGAGTGAATGTGAGCAAAAACAAGAAAAGAGTTTCCTGTTACATCAGCAGAACAATGCCAACGGTTTTAAAAACGACTTACTCAACAATCCCATCTGGCTGCGATGTTGTCAACAAACTAACATACAACATGCATTATAGTTTCTAAGTGTTTACCTTGTCGAGGCTGTGTTCATGCACACGCTGTTTAAAGTCGTTCAAGAAGGAGGTGTAGGAGGTGCAGATGGAGAGTGACAATCAACAGAAGAAGAATCCATCCGTTCACAGCTGTGCAACAGACTGCCGCAGCTGTGTGATCGATTTCATTGGCGCACAGTGACAGGTTTACAGAAACAACGAGATGCAGGTGTGAACATGTGAGGAAAACCAATTAACCGTAATCCATTTTCAATATCTGACCTCACTTGTTCACTGCCCTGTGTAAGTGTCTTAAAGGGGACATACTATGAAAAATCCACTTCTACAGTGTTGTTGAACATATATTTGGGTAACCTGAGCGACCCACAAAATGTGAAATAAATCCATCCAGTCCTTTGTTTGTGGTCTGCATAAGTCTTACAACACAGAGAAAAATGCTCCATTTCAAATTTGATGTCTTGTGATGTCACAGTGGGATTCAGGTTAAAAAAAAAACCTCCCCTCCCCTGGTATCTCCACCCATGGACTCCACCCACAGCCTAGAACAAAACTTTTAAGCAGGTCCGCCATTTTCATTCTCTCCACAGAGGAGTGATGTCTACAGGGAAAACTCGGGGGGGGGGGGGTGCTCATTGCATTTAAAGAGACACACACACCAAAAGAGAGAGCTGGTTTATACAGGGTCACAAACTTCCTCTGGTGATTGATTCATGTTATATTTTGACCAAGCACAGAACAGATGTTTCATTTAGACCACAGGGGGGCTGTTTGAAAAGGTGGAGAAGGGGGGATAAAATGTTCTCTTTAATACAGGTGAAAGGTTGTGGTTTTGGTTCTTTTTTTTCATTTGAGAATTTAGATTTAAGGACCTTTGGCTTTGTGTTTGATGATGTAATACTTATTTCAGTATTCACTCCTCACATTTTTAGGCTTCTGGCTGCCGTTTGTTGGTTCCACTCGAGCTCAGGTGACATTGCTCTCCAGCAGCAAACACTTCAGCCGGAGAAATAACTGTATTTGTTGTGAATGTGTTCCCTCTGCAGCTATGTGCTGCCTGATTGCTCACCTTCCCCCTGGCTGATTCATGCCCGGCTACATCGTCAGAACTTTTCTGTCAAATTCACCTTAACTTGTTTTTTTTTTTTTTTTTTACGATGAATGCACAGTTTAGAGACGGAGTTGCTGCACATTTTCTGAGTAAAGGGGATAAAATGGATTACACAAACGTAAGGCCTGAACTTCCAGTTACCTCAAAGAAAAGCCATCCTCTCAGGGTGATCAACTTTTGAACCCCAGTTGAACACTCATGGTACATTTTAATGTGTGAAAATTGTTGGGCTGCTGTTTTTTCTGCTGTAAAGAGAAAAACAAATGAAATTACACAGATACTAAAAGGTTATTTGATTTCTGGATCATGGCTGAGCATTGTGTCGCTGTTATAATGAGTCCCTTGATAAAAACCTGTATGTGTCTGAAGCAGAGCGAGGCTTGTTTTCTTATTATTTACACAGCTTCTTCAGTTAAAGCATTTAGCTGCGGCCTTTGCATTTCCTGAACTGAATATCAATTTAACATGAGATTACCAAGAAACAACATAAGATTAATCTGTAAACTGGCTCAGAACTCATCAGAAGTCAAATAACATTTGTCAGAAATGTCACATCCACCCGCTGGGAGAGCATCATCATTAACATACAGACGCTGATCTTTAACAAAAGCAGAAGGCAAGCCCCCTGCCGTCAGTTCAAAGAGCTCATATGGGTAGTTTCAAGCTATCAGAGCTGCTTTTTCGTTGACTTTAGCGCTCTGCGAGGATGATAGATGAACATATTTAAATGCAAATAAGGTACAACTATCACAGATCGGTGTTTTGTGTGCTCTGGCGTTCAGAAACACCCGGCCTAATTGAATAAAGGCAATATTTTCACTCTGAAAATTATTTGAAGTCCCATCGTCGCTCAGTGATGGAGGTCTTGGATGACACCGCTTTGTTCTTTAACCACTCAAACAACACATAACGATATTAGTGCAACGCGGAATGACTCACTTACGGAGAAGATGGATCGCTGCGAGCTGCAGCTGCTTCCTCGTCCCCGTATCAAGACGCTGTAATCAATCATTCTGTGCAGAGCGGCGGCTTCTCTTCTGGATTGTGTCAAATGAAAGAAACACTCACAGGTCTGTAACTGAGCTGTGACAGTTTACTGCTCACTTGAGACACTCTGAACAAATCAAAGCTCTCATATCTGGGGATGCAGAAAACACACTGAGTGCGCCGGTTGAAAGCAGACTGAGCCTGTGAGTGCTGCTTGTTGTGCTCAACTCACAAAGGGACTCTTTCTAGGGAAAGGTCAGTCTACTTAATCCCAAAACACATTTTTTTACCAACTATGACAGTGTCATGACAGTCCATAAAGTGTAGGGATTATCTTCAGAAGATTTGTTGAACTAAATATCTCTTTACAGCATCATCAAGAGATGAATTTCAAAGTGTTTGCTCGATGTATAAAACAAATATACTTGTTAGCAAGTTGGGAACATTTCAAAGGAGGCCTCGACTGCAGACCAAGAGGATTAAATGTAGATGCAGGTGGATACAATGGAGCCTTTGAAGCAGTTTTGTTGAAACCATCTTTTCACAGCTATAAATTATTGTCAGTCCATTGTCCGGAAGCAATGGACACCTTGCAGCCAATCGAAAATTGAGTTTTTGGTCCAGATTGTGGTTTAAGCAAAGACTGTATAAAACATGGACGTAGTCTCAGTGACCTCACCCATTGGTTTTGAAAGCAGAGTTTTGAAGCAGAATGATGGCGGACGCCATATTGGAAATTCTGTCTCAAACTAACTTCAGTCAAAGAAGTGGAGCGGAGGCGGGGCCTTGAGCCTCCTGGCAAACATCTACAGTCAGATCGACCACGCCCCTAATAATGCACATTTCTTAAACCTTAGTACAATCAAAACGAATGAGTCATACAAATAAAAATAATGCCAATAAAGAGGTATTCAGACCAAAACTGGCTTTTGAACCAGGCTGTATACATGTTTATTTCCACGAGTGTTAATGGGACTACTGGGGCTTCAAGTGGACACTCAAGGAACTGCAGTGTTTTGCACTTGCGACTTGGCTTTGTTTTAAACGCTGGAGATTGAAACTTGTGGCAAAAGCTCAGGCATTGTTGGCTTTGGTGTTTTGCGTCTATAATATGAAACAAATAGAAATTTTGCAGCTGTCTTGACTTCCCTGTTTGTTCTTATGCACTGACTGGCTTAGGTCAACCAGTAAGAGTTTACTGAAGGACCCCGCCTCTGATATAGCATGCTTAATCTGCCAAAAGATAGAGATGGACAGGGATGCTAACCATTATTCAGATGCTGGTGGATGGCAGATTGATCGCCTGGTGTGTTAGGTCCTTTAAGACTAAATGCAGACTGACAACCCACCATGTTGAAACTGATTCTTTGTTCTTCTCACAACAGGAAACCATCACCATGACTACCAGCACAGCCACCTGGATCTGACTGCGCTCACACCTAAACTGGGTAAGAAAACATAATCATGTAGGACTGTATGGATGTGATATGTAATTCTTAAACTTAATTTGGAAACAATGGCAGAAAAGTAACCAACCAAATCTTGCCGTCTCCTTTCAGCGCAATAACAAAGTTTTATAGACGTAACTTCGACTTCAGAAGAGATGATTGTCCTGACTGAACCAAAACTGAAACGTGTTATTAACTGTCTGTCTCTAAATGAAAATAAGCAAAACAAATCTTGCAATAGACTATTTCCAATCCCAAGGTCTGAAGTATATCTTTCACTGGGAAATTAAAATCAGAGACTCTGATAAAGGAGTTCTCTAAGAAAATGAAAAAAGAAGTGTTGGATAATCGAAGCATCATCTGTGCAGTTTGCTCAAGTTATTGAAAGCCCAATTACTGTTACAGCATCCCATCTTTTCTCCTTGATGTGATTTTCTGTAAAAGGAGAGCAGCTTTATGTGTGGAATTATTAAACACTCCTGCATCCAAGCAGGCAATGAAATGAAACACCGTGTAATTAAAAAAGGGAACGTATCAAAAATCCCCTCTATGATATTCTCAAATCCCCAGAGGCTGATGTTTTGTTTCAGTGTTTTCAGGTTAAAGCTGAAAGATTGTCATTGAGTTATTATGAAAACTCTTTTTTATCATTAATGGAGCGCTGCAATTCACATCGTGCCCGGGCTCGTCTGCCTCTTAAACAGGAAACGGCCTTTTTAGGAGGAAAATGGGTTTCAAAAGTACTTCAGCTCCAAATAAAACCCTTCAAACAGCACTTTTGAAGTCTATTTAGCTTCTGATGAGGATCATAACTGTTCTGCATAATTCCTGGTTTGGACTTTGTCCTCAAAAGTGGCAACATTTTTTGCAATATTGCCTCAGCAAGAGCATACTCTGTTATGGAAGATGTGGCTGAATACCAACGTTCAGCACCTTATTCAGTGCTTTGTATTATATAATGTGAAAAGTTTTGCACATTTTTGTCACATTTAGCTGAAGTGTTTTCATACAGACCACATGTGGTAGCATCTGTACGAGGCACCTTTCAGCATCTGTTTTGAATTGTACATTTTTCAGACTATTGATGGAAATGAGTCTTTCTAGAAATCAAAAACTGGAGGAATGGATTCACTGTATCCCGGAAACCATCAGCTATCACTTGCCAATTAATTTAGGACTTCATAACCAGACATTTGCGTTTTAAGTGGAAATATAAATTATGTTGTAGATTTTTTCTCGCCACTACTACTCTATTCCTGTGTCCTAAGTTGCAGGTCATTCTGCAAACAATGACCATTGAACAGAAAAGGAAGTCCTAGCCCTGAAATAACCTCTGGCTACAACTGGAGCAATTCTGATGGCGACAGGGGGCAAACTCTGAGAGATGATGGGGAAATGATGGATTTCCTTTTTTGTTTTGATTATAAAAACGACTTGGATAAGTTTGAAAAAGCCATCACGGTATGGCTTCAAATCAAAGACTGAATAACAAAAGTAAATATAGACTTTGTAATGTAGTTCATTGGTTTATGGAAGCTGAATTCAGCATTTTGGTTCATCTGCAATTTTTTTTTCCCATTTGAAGCCAAAGGTGATCCAATTAGAAAATTGGCTGTTGGAAAAAGTGAAATTTGTTTTCAGGCTTCATTTTACCAAAGAAAGAATTTTTAAAAAGAGTTGCAACTGTTGTGAGTGTTCTAAGTAGCCTAACCAAAAGAAATATGTTGGATCCCAACAATTACAAACCTTGACAGTCATATTTTATTGGTAAACGTGAGCTTTTTTTACGCCCAAGTCTTCGTCTCTCAACCGATTGTGAAGAAGTGAGTCTTGTCATGTGATGTGCATGACGACGTTGGGGGCAGGTGGGCGATAAGGTGATTGGGAAATTTGTCGAAATGTTTCATAAATTGGCCAAAATCCCAAAAATGGGCAGAATTCACTGGGATTGGTTCCATTGGCTTTAATTGTTGGGAACGTGACAATCCCAACTTTCCTGTTGGGACTGATTGCTACAACTGTACCCTGGTTGACAGACAGCTGTCAGAGGTAGCCTCGCCTAATGCATAACCTACTTTTGGGAACATATTTGACAAAGGCAGAATAATTGTACAGCTTTTTACTGCCTCTCACATGATGGAAGGTCAGAGACGTTTCTCAGAGCATCTTTTAAAGTTATGAAAGGGTAAAAATTCTCTCAATAAAACGTGTTTTCTGTGAATTACAGTGCATTATTTTTCATATGTTGACATACAAACAAGTGGGTGAGAACAGCCTGGGTTGAAACAAACTGTGCACATTGACTGTCATTGATCCTTTCTTTCTCACTTGGATTTGTTAGCCCACAGACAAATGAGACACGGTAAGTAATACACATACACATGGTGTCTATGTGTATCTTTTCCTCACCTTTTCTATCACAAATATCACCTAGAGATAAACAAGTTCAACCTGCACACTGGGAGTCATTTTTTTTGGTTTCTTTTTCAAGCACTTGTGTATTTTTTTTTTACCGTCACAAAACTTCCCACCACCACATCACAAACCATGACCTCCCGTCTGACCTCCAAATCCTTCCTTCATACTTTATTTTATCCTTTTTTATTCCACCTAACCGGCTCAATTTTCCCCACACGTAGCGAAACACTCCTTTCTCCAACTCGGCAACTGTGTCCCCTCTACACCATATGTTCCTCAGTGTTGTGTGTCCCTGTCCTCCTTGCTGCAGTAGTCGCCCCCGTCCTATTTTTAAAAATCCAGCACCAGAGTCCCTGACCCTATTCCAGCCTTCCCCACCCGCTGCGCCTCCTGACCCATGACTGGGCGTCCCAAATACTGAAGCCACAGGAGCTCCGTGCAGTGCGGGGAGCCTTAATGATGCCACGCTTATCACTGCTACCAGAAACAGTGTGAAAAGTGTTGAAGCATTTCACAGTGACACAGGTGTCCATGGAGCTGCTTACATGCAGTTTACAGACGCTGGGTTACAATATGTGTGTAATGAACTCATCCGCATCAAGTAAACAACATGTGACGGAAGAAGGTCACATGAATCCCTTTAGAAATCAGAGACTTTAGTATGCTATCTTGAGGGAAAACTCAAATATGACCCTTTTGAAAATGAGACTGGTCTTTCAGTTTAAAGTTTTTGTGCCTGTCGTATATTCTTTTGTATTTATCTGAATTTCCTTGAATCCTTAAATGCTGTTGTTGCTGGTGTAGACAACTACTGCCTCTTAAAACAGGTTAAAACAGGATACAAATGTTCTTCTATGAATCCTGCACACTAGAGATCACTGCGAACTGTTGTAACGCAGAGGCCAATGTCGATTTGAAGCAACATATTGGAACAGGACATGGTTGTAGCAGAAATGTGTACAACTTTCATCAAAAAACGCTTTAAGAACATGTCAAACTTGAATCAAAAGTCGGACACAATAGAGAGCCAACACATGAGGTGTGCTGTAGTTCAAGCAAATTTAGACCAGCTTGGTAGACTTTTTGAAACCATTGTAAACGTTGTGTGCTACTTAGAAAACTGTAAGCAAATATCTGTGTATTAACCCAGGATTGGTATGATGGGATAAAAGTTTTGCTTTTGATTTGTTTTTCAGTTTGGAGCCTGCAGTGATATTGACCAACCCTCGTTGATAGCTCTGGCTTGCTTGCAGGATAACACAGATTTCTTATTGAAAGCAATGCTAATGAAATAGCTGGCAAACATCAGATAGTTTCAGTTTTCCTGAATAAGAATGTTCTAAACTGCCCTGTATGTCAGCAAACAGGAGAAGGATTGGTCACTTGTTGTAAAGGTGTTCGACCCTCTTTTGCATAGTTTCCTGCACTTGCACGTCATTTTCAGAGGTAGAAATCACAAGTGACGCCAAAAATCAGTCTTGTAGTTCCTGGAATCCTTCACAACAGCCCATAGCTGGAGAGCCAACATTCTTTTGAAGCTTTAGTGCACTTGCTTGCTGTATAAGAGATGTAACAGTCCATGTAGAGATCAACAGACATGGAACAGATTGAAAACTATCCTGCTGTCCTTGAGCGACTACAGATGTTTTTCAATCTCCATGAACAGATATCTGCATATGTACACTGATTAATACCCTAAATTGTTATTTAATACACTAAAGAATCCGGAGATGATCTGTTCTCCTCACCGCTCAGCCACAGGCACACCTAGTGCCGATTGGTGTATCATCAATGCTTTATACCAAACATCATGAAAAATAGTGCTATTCTTGGAATTATACTATTATACAATTTAGTATAATTGCAATTAATCATTTCATTGAAATAAATGCACACAAATCAATCGTGCAATAGCTTAATACGGCTGATTAAATGGAGACAGAATGGTAACAAATTTAGAGCCGTTTGGGATCTTAAAGAACCGGTGTTCTGTTGAGATGTGCTGTCTTGTCGAAAAATGCTACCTTAGCTCAAAACGATAGCAGAGGCTATCTATTTCCCTTTTGAAATAATGCTACCAGAACAGATAACTTTATGTTAATTCAATAGTCACTCCATACATAATTAGAGTATTGGGAACACGTTTTGATACTGTGGTATTTAATAATTCAGTGAAGGGGTACCTCGATGGACAATTAATGCTCCCAGTTCAGGATCACTTAAAACACCACTTAGCACTGTAAGGAAACAGGAAACATGTTTTGAAACTCTATTGTAAAGATTTTAGAGGAAGCCATGAAAGCCCCGATCAAATAAAGCTCCCGGTACTGCACAGAGCCACAAGGTAGCATATCTCGATGGGTAGCAATGTTTCATAGAACGCCGGCTCTTATTTCTGAGCCGAGCCAAATGATCGGGATCACTAAATAGAGACAGAATTCCCGTCACTAGTGCATGGAGGACAACGTCTTTGCTCAAATAATGAGTTTTCCACACATCAGTTGGCTGGATTTGAAGACCAGAAATATTCATAGACCTACTGTACCAAGAAGCTGAATCATTGTTGACATATTTCAAACATTTACCAAGTGCTTCAACTGTTTGAAAGTGGCTCTCCCTGCCTGCAGCCATGGCTTCAATACCTCCAACTGTAATCATTCATGCTGGAGCTAATGAGTCCGACAAACTCAAAATTCAAATCGCCAAATTCGTATCGACCACGCCTTATTTTCTTGTCATTTCCCTAATTCTAAAATCTCCACCATCCCCACCGACCTAAAATGTTTCTCAGTTCACACTTCTCCCTCCATCACACCTCACTCTCTCTCTACCTGCCTCCCTCTCCCCTCCCCAGTAGACTCCCAGTGTAAAAACCCATCTTTTTGACTGACTGTGCACTGACCCCACACGCACCGCTTCCTCCCCCTGTCCCCCCCCCCCTGTAGAGAGACCCCAGCGGATGAACAACATCCTGACCTCGGCCACGGAGCCCTACGACCTGTCCCTGTCCAGATCCTTCCAGAACCTCAGCCATCTGCCGCCCTCCTACGAGCTGGCCCTCAAGTCTGATTTAAGTAAATACTCGTCCTCGCTCGTCAGATTAAGTAGGTGCTCCTTCATTCGTCCTTCATCGCCTTCTTCTGCCTGATGCACGGAAAAAAAAAAAACACTCAAGGAATGACGTCACCCTCGTGCCCTGTGCATCAATGGGTCGCCACATTCTCACCCCCGAATGTCCATTACAGAGACATGCATCATGATAAGTGTCTCCAGATGTTTGGTGGCTCATCATGCAGATTCAGTCATTTCACTTTTTCACCTTTTTCTGGGGGGGAAAATAAACTCCTTAAAAATGCATGACAATGCGCTCCATACTCATTCCCACCAACTCATCTATGGGCCAATCGACTGGCAGCTAATTGGCGTGTAATTTGGCTCCATCTGCAGCCCATGTCGTGTTGCTAACCTCTCTTAATGACATATTAGATCTTTTTATTTATTTTTTTTTTTTTTATAGCTGAATAGCTTCTATACGCCAACAAGATGGCACTTTAATAACCCAGCAAGTCTGCAGCTCATTATCTCTGCTGTGACATTTTCAGCTCGATGATGACATGGATGCTGTCTCCTCGACCTCCTGACCAAGCGCATGCTGCGTTTTACCTTTGGATCGGTCGCATGTTTTTCATTGATTAGTCTTTATATTAAACAAATCAAACAAACATGAGTAGTTAAATAACTGAAGAAGTAAGACAAGTATGAGCAGGAAGCCAATACAACTTTCCTTTTACACTAAAATTCATCACAATGTTACCTTCCTGTTTTTCTAAAATGAATAAGATTTGGAGTTTGTTATACTCTTACTTTCATTGACCAATCAGATCGAAGCTTGAAGTTTGAGGATACATGAGGGCTCCACAGGACAGAATCAGTATGCCTGATGTTCTGTTTCTATTCTGTTTGCAGTATAATGGAGTGAAAATATGTAACAAAGAGTGTGATGTTAAAACAACTCTTTAATATGAATGTTGTTTTATTTATGAATAATATATGTCAAAAGCAGAATTCTCTTTGTATTGGTCATCCTCTGTTTCATACTGATGTGGAGCTCTAGAGGATTTTTTACAAACAGTGTTTAAACAGAAGCTTTTAATGTATCCGGTGGTAAGAGTATTTGATCAAATCCACAGTTTTTAGTCGACGACTTCCACTTCAGATCGTCCTCTTGAGACCGATGCATTTTTCATGCCTCCGTTTTGAACATGAACCGCTTTGAGATGAGCTTGAAAATATGAGTTACAGACACAAGATCGTTTTGTCTCAGCGTTGAATTCCCTTTAGGTCGTCGACCAAACATGATGGCACATTTTCCTTCTCCCAGCTTTAAGATATATTCAAATGCACTCAAGTACAAAGGCGGTGAACGTGCGCTGCTTTGTGTGCCATCATGTCAATTAAAGATAAAGGTTGTCATTTCATCCACAATAAACCATGCTGTTGCCAAGACCAAGCAACAACCTCCGGTATTGAGAACTGAAGTCAATTACAAACCACATTCAAAAAAACAGAAAGAGCTCTGAATAGCTCGTGTGTCGATCGGCACACACTTTAGGGGGTTGATTTTTTGATAACTCGTCTGTTTTGATTTAATGAAGAGTAAGAGCTATTCACAATAATTTGCCTGTTAGACATATAAAATAAAGACACATTAAATTTTCTGTAAAAACACAAAATAAAAAAAACCGGAAAAGATCATCTTTGAGCTAAATCTCTGGTTTGTCCACAGGGGTCGCCAAAATCAACAAAATCCAAAAGTTCCTCAAAGTAGCTTAAACAGTATTTTACTAACACCCACAGCCAGTACTCATTCTTTTATTTACTCGAAAGTGTTCACTGCAGAAATACATTTAATTCTCTGTAGATATTGGATGCCCTTGACTGTTTAAAGAAGTCACACACTGAGAAAGCCAGTTAAACATGGCTTGGTGGTCCTGTGCTAGAAAAACATGCATCTGTGCAATCTCCTTCCTGCGCATTCTTCTTCTTTTCTTGCCTTTTTCTTCTCCCCCTTATCAACTCTGGGCTTTGCTCTTATCTTGCCGGAGACTTGTTCGCACACAGAAAACCACCGAGATGAATCACGCTGAACAACAAAGAGGCTTCTTCTTCTTTTTCCAATCCGAGACGGAGGGCCCTGCAGAATTTGTCGAAAACCAGCTGGCAAAAGTCGTCCCTCGAAGAAAAGACATTAAGTATATAAGTAGTTCAAGCACGAGGAAAGTGTTTGGAAACGAGCCTTAAAGTAATACAATTAGTCGCTCATTTGAATTGAACCATCTGCAGAGATGATGAGGACCAAATTAAATTAGCATGGCTTGTTTGCCAATTTAAATGGACGTCTCTTCCATCCCGTCCGACCTTCAGTGGCGTCAACGAGGCAGAGATTGAGGACACTCCTATAGCGATAGAGCGATATGATAGAGGCTGGGGGCGACTGTGGCTCAGTTGGTAGAGTCGGTCGTTTCTCACACGGAAGGTCAGAGGTTTGAGCCCCAGCTCCTGCAGCAAATGCTTCCTTGGCGTTGTTTGAATGGGACTAGTTCATTCTGATGGTCACTTGTGTGTGAATGTGAATGGGTAGGTGTGACCTGCGCTGTGAAAGGCTATACAAGCTCAAGTCTATTTAACATTTACCATTTACTTTTATGGCCTTAATAACCCTCAATGTAATCTAAACATGTTCAAGAACAATCTTACCGTCTTTAATCTTCCAGAAGAGGAAGAACATCGAGCACTATTGCTGCACTTCCACCGTTAATTTCACCGCTGCTGCTGCTTCTCCAAACCGCTCCAAAGATCACTTTATAATTGATGTTCGGCCAGTTTCTCAGGTTTTAGTGCATTACATGATTACATTCTTCTGTGATCGATAGCCCGGCACATAAATATTCTGCTTATATTGAATCTAATCAAGCAGAGTGGGGCGATGGGCTTTAATTAACCGCTGTTAGCAGTTTCCTGTGTTTGTAGCTCAGCTCAACGTTTTGGGACCCCCTTTGGCCCCCCTCGCAATCATGTTAATTGTAAAGTGCTGCGTTTTATCAGCGCCACAAGAGATGGTATCAAGCAATATGCATCGCTGCCTCTTAAATTGTTTCAGTCACTTCAAGTGTAAACAGTTTTAACAAGTGTACACTCGTAAAATGCAGGTTTTAAATCAAACGGCAGTGAGGGAAGAAGAGGGAGGTGAAGCTGGAGTTGCCCGTTTTCATAAAGCAGAGGACGCTTATTGAAGAGAACATAACAGGGAATTCACTGTAGAGGAAAAATAGATGTTCAGTAATACATTTTCACTTTCCTCTACTTCACTTACCTGTTATGTGACTTGAAAGTTCACAAGTACAACATTACCAATTTGTACATTTTAAGGGCATATAAATTACTTTAAAAGCCTTCCAGAATCACAATCAACTCATTACCTAAAACCTGGAGCTGGAGGTCAGATTGCATTATAGTTGTTCAGGATTTGAAATAAATCCAAATAAAATGTATCTCTTAGGTTACAATGATGTAACTTGTACCAGTTGGTATTAATAATGGTGTCCCACAGGAGTCATACTCTGTACCTTCTGTTTTAGGTTGACCCAGCCATAACATTCGTACACCACCCATGTGGACTTTCAGATTATATTTACTACATCACCTGCCTTTCAAGAAAAACCATTTCAGACATGACATTTACTTACAAAAATAGTTACCCCATTTCCAAGTATTTTACTATTCATCATATTTTCATAACTACCCCCAGGAACTACCATCTTTTATATCAGAGATAACGACACTCTAAATGTCTTAAACATCTCTTTCCTGCCTTTTATTTGAGAACTAATGGTCTTTTTCATTTGCTATCATAGCAGGACATAATAGACTCTTGCCACATTAACATTTGAGTGTATAATCACCACAGATCTCTCACAGAGAATGGACCCTCAAGTTTGACCTATGAATGGAGCTGTGGGCCATGGCTTGTCGATTGTCTGTATACTTGTAGCCTCTGGTTGAGTTCAGTTGACATTTTCTGCCATAATGTCACATCTAAACCAACCCTTGAGGGAGAGATACTGGAGCACGTCAACACAGAACAAAGTTGGGCCTCTTTCATTAAGAATGCACAGGGCGATGGACATGAAACCCCTGATGGAGGGACAAAAAGGTGACCTTCTGTATCCAGGCATGACATCTCTCCCAGAGAGCGGAGCATCCAGACAACCAATTCCCATCACCCCTCTTCTTCACAACTCACTGAAGCGTGCAGCGGTCCTAAATCGGCCATTCGACCCTTTTGTTCTGCAATAATTAACTACTGCAGAGGTAACGACCCCCGCTGCCATCAGTTAATCAGAGAGCTTTTGCCGTAGCAATCCACCTGTGAGCCAGTGTTGCCAAAAACAGGTAGATAAAAGTCTGCTGGGAGCTGATTGCTGCCTGTGGTTAATACAGCCGTGAATGAATTTACCATTAAGAGCATGTGTGCACCCGACGGAGAGGCCGACCTGATTTCTGGCGGAGGAATTAAATGACTGGTTGTCCACTCAGGCGCAACCAGCCGATGAACTGTTTGGGGTATTGAAGCATGCTGATGAGTCCTATCCACACAGAGGGACTGTTTTTCCTGTTTGTTCATCATGAAAAAGGACAAAACAATTTGAAACGGATTGAATGGAACGCTCCAGCTACTGTGTTGGTTACTATTGTCCCAAACTTTCAGGCTGCTCTCTCAACTATTGACTGTGTCCAATAGGGGACACCGTCAAGTACAATATCACATCCCGAGATTGTTCAAGAGACGTTTTCAGGAACTTCTCAAGGATATCGGAGCCCCTTGAGAAGGGGTAAAAGTACTGGATTTATTTTATCAGTCTTTAACCTGTTCTTGGAGAGGATATTGGAGAGGATAGTATCAATCCAAAACCTAGAGATTTATCACTACTTATAGACCGATTTCAAATAGTAGCACCGTCACTTTCCATAAATTCATTGTGTCCCACGGGGCTTTCGCATGCTCATGCATGGATTGCAAGAAAAGTATTTCTTTGAAAGTAAAATGTGTTAGTATGTTACTTTAGGTTCTTTGTGGTCTTGCTCTGCACTCCACAAAAAACAATAGTCCATTTCCTGTAGCTAATGTATTGAATGCACCAGTGTTGAGCGTTTTCTTGAATGTTATTCAAGAAAATGTGGAAATCACTAACCAGTGTGGGATGCATAAAATGAAGGAAATTGTTGGAAATAATAGGTACAACAATTTGTTACAATGTCAATCATTTTATGAAAGAAATTGTGTTGAAATTGTTACACAGAGTGTATTGTTCAAACCAAGTCTCACACTGTTGTGTCTTTCTTACTACCTTTGTCTTCCTCCTAATCAGGTGATAAGGACGTTGATGATTACTACACGAGGAAGCATCATCATGCTGACTTTGGCGGCAGGGGACCGACCCACATGGTGAAGCTGAACACAGATCATCAACAGCACCAGCAGCGGCAGCGTCCCCGTCGAGTCCAGAGGGCCATGTCCCAGGACCACGTCTTGTCTCCCCCCAGGACACCACGCCGTGGAGACTATGGCTTATCGTCGTATGGCGTCATGGCAGCTGCAGCGTACAGCAGCAGCCGGCACCTCTCAGACGAGCAGCTCCTGTCGGCAGACCGCCTACATTCCCAGGATCCCTTGCTGTCGCCTGCGATGAGGCGTGACAAGTTCCGGGAGAAGGCGATGGCACGGGCGATGTCTCACGCCGACATGTTGATGCCCGTAACGCCCGTCATGGACCGCCACAAGATGACCAAGATGCACTCTCAGCCCAGTGCCTCGAACGACTCCTACAACACGCTGACGGTCAACCACCAGGTGACCACGTCGAAGAGGCAGGCGTTTGCCTCCCGACGAACTCACACAGTGGACCACCTACAGTACATTCCTGGCCACCACCACACATACCGCACTGCCAGTAAGAACGAAGTAACTGTTTAACCACAGAGAGGTTAGCCGAAGGATCCCTGAGACTCAACACGACGTCCACAGAGTCTCCTAAGCAGCAGCGACGTCTTCTTGTTCAAACGACCTCCTACATTAAACTCTTCCTGCTTTTTAGCACAAGCTTCCTGTGTCATCCAGGTTTTGGGTAACTAGAATCAACCCCGGCAAAGACACATCTCTCTAAAAGCATCATAAGGGCTTAGCGTGTTGACACAAAGAGAGATCCTTCATGTCAGACATTTGACAGCGTGAAGAAAATATTTTTTAAAACTGGACATGGGACTAGAGGGGAATTGTATCAACTTTATAAATATATAAATATACTATATTTACTACTTGTATTTTCAGTCCTTGTTATAGCTTTAGAGATTCTCATTGACTGATGTAAGCACTTCAAGTAGTGCCTCTTGAAATTGTCCCATTTCTATGATGAAGTGGATTCGTGGGTTAAAAAGCACAATTTATGAATTCCCTTTTTTTGTTCAAATTATTTATCTCTTATTCTTTGGTAAATGGCCAGAACATATCAGCTTATTAGTGAATACAGAGGCTGTTTCTGTTGCATACAGTAGAAGATTGTAAATACGCTATATTAGCAGCATTTAAAGACAAAAAGCTGGCCTTGGCATTATGTTGTGCTTTTTTTATCTCCCACTTGGACTCTATCACGGATTCTCAAGTACTAATTTCAGTTTTTAGATAAGGCAAAAAACCCACATTTATATCATTTCCACAGATGTCTGCAATATATGTGGATTTAATATCTATATGGGAAGTATTGTTTTCTTCTTTACCTGTGCTTGTAGCATAGATAGTGTATGAAACCACTGTTGGTTGGTAGTTTCAGACACCAATCCACATGTGAAAATGGAGCCTGATGGTTGTTAATTAGATTATTTTCCATTCACACATTTCCTTGCTTTGTCATCCACATGTATGACCCCCGACCCAACTTCCTCGGGTAGTGATTGGCCAGCTGCTTCCATCTCTTCATACCAGGTACTCTGTGTTGGAGCTGAGGAGCGTATAGGTTGAGTGGTATTTTTGTGCTGGTGTGTTGAAACAATCAGTGCTTTAGAGGACGTCATACTTGCTAGTCAATCAAGCATTAATTAAAACTGTGAAATGTTGGTCCAGATGTTTCCATTAAAGCAATGCCTTATTGTATGGAATCCCATATGCTCTTCTGAACAATCACCCTTTTGTCATGTGTCGTTGTCTTAGCTTTTTGTGCAATGTTATCGAGTTTAATTTACCAGCAGAACCAGCAGTAAAGACTTGTTCAGTGATAGATGATGCAATTAATATACCTCTGAAACACTAAATTTAATTGAGGGAGTTTTAATCTCTGTAAGTAAAACAATCAGTGCTTGTTAAGGTTTTTCTATTGGAAAGATGTTACAACAATCACATTACCTTAACTTTATTTTAGGTCTATTGGCCCTTAAGTATGTATACTGGTCTTTAAATTCCAACTGTTTATCAAGATAAACCCATTAGAGGAGGTCTTCATGGGACTATTTGATTCAAAATGATTAAGAAAAAAAACAACCATGTTGGACTTGGAGTTAAACAAAGTGAGGTCTCAAGTCCGTACAAGTTAGTCCTAAATCAAGATCTGATGTCAAGACATTCAGCACCAAGCCTAGTCCCACTGACAAGACAATTAAGTCCCAAATCAAGACAATTAATTTCCAAGGTAAGACAATTCAATCCAAGATTTCAACCAAAACAAGACAATTTAGTCCCAAGTAAAGTCAAAACCATGCACTTCCAAGTGAAGTCCCAATGTCAAGACAAGTTTTCCTCTAGTAGAGTCAATTTATTCCCAGGTGAAGACAATTTACACATTGAATTTCTGTATATTGTCAAAATGTCATTGTAAAGAAACAAGTTAGTTATTTAAAAACCTTTAGATTTAGATTTTCTTGAAAGGTCCATATTTCAATAAAGTCCAAAATAGTCAACCTGTAAAGATCTCTACATGGTCAAGAACATTTACATCTGAGTCCTAAAGTCAAGAAAATGTATTTCTAAATCAAGAATATTAAGTCCAGAAACGTCAGTCTAAGTCTACTATTTAGTGCCAGGTTAAGACAATTTGGGCCCAAGACTAGTACCAAAGTCATACTATTTAGTGCCAAGTCAAGACGATTCAGTCCTGAGTAAAGATGTTTAAGTCAAGACAATTAAGTCC
The DNA here is from genome assembly GCF_963930695.1 of Labrus bergylta. Lineage (NCBI taxonomy): Eukaryota > Metazoa > Chordata > Actinopteri > Labriformes > Labridae > Labrus > Labrus bergylta. The sequence continues at coordinate 3,961,459 of NC_089210.1, read as the reverse complement.
AATGCCAAGTCACTAAAGAGCCAAGTCATTTTTTAAGATCTTTAGTTTTTGGATTGTTCACATGTCTAATGGACCACTACAGACCTCTATTTGAAAAAATCAAACAACCGTGACAATATGTTTGTTTACTATCAAACAGTCTGCTTCGGTGACAAAGCCATTTTTCAATATCAAATCTATGATTATGTTTAAACAAGCTTACATCTTTACAACTTCATTAAGTTGATTATCTGTTTTCTTTTTTTATGACACCCCGTAAATTAATGACCTTGTAGGAAGGTGAAAAATCTGCCAAATGAGTTCATCCAAATTGTTTCTTTTACATGCTTTAAATGTGCTACTTTCCTTTTAATGCTGGGTCTGCATTAAATGATGTCAATTAGAGATTGTCTTTTCTCCTATAATCATGGTCTTTGTATATACATAATATGATTTTTCTTCTTTTCTCTGAGAGTGCTTGCAGGTAATGAAGTACATTTTATAGCTATGGGTGAGAAGGATGTTAATTGTTCAGTAGGCTGCTTCAGACAGATATCTGTACCCTTTCACCTAGCTCGACTAATCTTCACCAACGTCTCCTCCTTCTTTTCACTTAATTAATAATGATGTCATCCCAAGAACCTTTTTATCTATGTGCAATATTTTCTATTCATGCACCATAACTCTATAGCCACTTACTCGTTTAAAATGTTGTGAGGTTAATTGGCTGCCATAAAGGGTATGTTGTCCTTTTCAGTTAGAATTGTGGTATTCATACTTTAGAAGGAGTTTGTTTTATATGCAGCTTAATGTGGTATGAATGAAACTGGTGTCTGGGTAACTTGCACAAAATACTGGAGACTAATTTAAAAGCTTCAAAACAACAAAATATGACTGTTCTTGTTCATTTTCTGTTTGTTTATATCATATTAAAGCACATCATGTGTGTTATAAATCACCTCACGGATGCTCTTTTTGTATTAAGGAAAGAAGTGGTCTCACAAAAAAGCTGTTTGTCACATGGATACCCTTAGATAAAGTGTTGGTAAGCAAAATGCTAATGACAAGGGAATTTATGCTAAGCTAACAGCTGTTAGAAGAGCCCCACAACCCACTGCTAGAAGAGCCCCACAACACACATATATGTCCAGATAAAGCAGAATATAGGTTCAACTGATAACTGCTGGGGATGGTGCCAGTATGAATGGCTTTGATTCATGTTAATGGTCTCATGTCATCATTCTTTACTAAATTAGGACATCATATCATGTTATGACGCCTCGCAAGCTAAAGTTCCGTTGGTCAATGTCCATTGACGCCATCAACCAACCCCCTCTTTATTTTTATGACACAAGTCTTAATACCCGCTATAGCCATCATGTCTTTGGCCATCTGAAACCTTCTTGAAATTCATAGCAGTGTGAGCTGGCAATGCATTTCTTTCAATACCAAAACACAACCCATTGGTTACAATACCGTGCACACAAATGGCAGTGGTTTTCACTTCCTTTCACGACATGTCCATTTGCATTTAGATGGAAAAAGGAACAAGGTTATTTGGACAAAATGGGAGAGCAATGGAAAAATGTTTGGCCATTTAACAATTTAATTCTGCTGCTTGAATAGCCAGGATCATCAGAAACCACCATGATTCAAAGACATATGTTGTGTTTATTGTAACATGCACTTTTTGTCCAAGTGATCCAACCATCAGAGGGTTTGTCTCTGCCTCCAGGACAGAAAACTTGGACTATTCAAACCAAATACCACTGCCAACAATGGCAAATACCCACATCCCATAAAGCTTCCTGTTCAGTCATTGTGTATCGTTGATGCCCTGCTCTGAGTCCGTCTCTGATGGAATGACCTTTACCGTTTTGTAAAGGAAAAAAACAAAACATGCAGACTTCTGGGAAAAAAGCCTGAGCGTTCCTCCTTTATTCCACTTTTTATTCCATCATTCTTGAAATCTGTTGGTCGAGTTGACTGGCAGAGTGAAGTATTACTCTTTAAAGATTTCAAAAGGCGGCTGCTGACCTTATATATCACCGCGGACCTGATCCGATCAGAAGCCACTGCACCGTGAGGGACAAGTTTTGCTCTGATTGATTGATGTGCCAAACAAAGAACAGCGGGACAAAAAGGCAGCCAGGCGGTAAGAAGCTGTACACAAAACGACACCAAAAAATACACAAACAACAGTCTAAACAGCAGTGGTTAATTAGGGTGAGGGTCTGGGTTAGGGCATTGGTTCACAACCTGGGGTCAAAGCCCAATAGATTTGCACAGATTAGCTAAAATAATGAAAACACACTTGCTGGATAGTCTTTGTAATATAGCAATAAGTAAGGTCTTTTACCTGCTTTTTGTAACATAACAATGAGTAAGGTCTTTTTACTTGCTCTTTTGTAATGTTAACAGACAAAGAGTAAGGTATTTTACCTGCTTTTTGTAAAGTGTCTTGAGATAACACTTGTTATGAGTTGACGCTATACAAAATAAATTGAATTCAATTCAATTGAATTTAAGGTCTGTTAAGAACAAGTGGTGTGGGCCTATTGTGTCAGGACTTAATCAATAAAAACATTTAAACCTTGTGTTAGATTTGACAGCAACTTGGGGGTGGGGGGGTTAACCTCTTAGGTAGGGGGGCTCCAAGAAAAAAGGTTGGGAACCACTGGGTTAGGGTTAGGATCGACTGAACCTAAAAGCTGAGCCGATCAATACTTTCATATTGAAAAAGAATCAATGACTATGTGTAAGTAAATGTTACCAATGTCTATTTTAGTAATGAACTCCACTATCTTAAACAGCAAGTTGCAAAGAAAAGAGACGTTGCCAAAAATCTAACCCTAATTATAAGTCAGACATTTTCCTCAGTAGTTGGTAGTAGTTGCCCTTTGCCTGGGAATTTGTTCAGCCATTTATTGACCAAGATGATGATTGAAAATATATATTTGACCTGTTTCTGGCCTATATGTCACATACACATCCAGGTCCATTCAGATAAGCACCAATCATGGTTAATCTTCATTAAATTTGGGTATCAAACATAGCCATTAACAGAACTGGGAGCCAGGTAAACAGAATGTTACTGATTGAAAACGCAGACCTGAACCTGCACAAATCGCACGTCCATGAGTCTGGAGGGGAAATGCAGACATCTAAAGAACAAAACTGAGCTACAAAGAGAGTGGATATTCCACTTATCATGTAGACACAAACATTACACCAAACAAAAGCAAAATGACACATTATGTTTGACAGTGCTGTAAACAGGAGAATATTGGCTGAAACCTCAGACACAGCAAAGAAGGAAAAAATTGTTCCAATATATAAACACCCTTCAAAGGAAGAGGTTTCATGCAACTGGGGAGAAAAGGAAGTATTTATGTACACCCTTTCATGGTAATGAAACAGACTGAATACTGAGACCATTTTCATGATCTACAAAAGCAAAGAATACCATCAGCGATAATATTCATAATTGCTATACAGTTGCTTTCAATGGCTTGTACCACTGACACTTAGTTGGTGAAAGCTATTCACAGCATGTGGACAGGAAGTGCCTTCATGTAGATCCACACTGCGCGATACTTTGGACGTAAATCGATTCGATCAATGTTCATTTTGTTCGAGTCATTTGAGTTAACCTTAGTTTTTTAAAAAGATTAAGTTTGTTTTTCAGTGTTTCCCTTGTGTAGAAAAACCCTCCTTGTAGCATTCCTCGACCCAGTAATTGTCGGAAACATTCATTTATTGCTGACCAAACCACCTGGGCAGAAACAGGAGCCATTATCTGAGCTGCAATTATACCAACAACATCCAACCTGAGCAGAAATTGGACAATTTGTGTTATTTATGGTTCACAGCTCGAGCTCTTCACCTCCGGGGAGAAGCGAGTGGATGCCGCCTTCATGTAAATGCACCGAGTTAATAGAGCGGCTTGTTTAAGGAGCCTGGATGTGTAAACACCACGGCATTCGCCGGTTACCAAACCGCCATGGGAGCTCGATGATGAATGCACCTAATAGGCCGAGGCTGCACCACACACACTCGCCCACTCGCACTCGCACACATGCGTAGTTCTCAAAGGCGGTTGTTATCGATCCCTCCGACATACTGCTTCAGCACTGCTTAAATGAGAGGAGTCAATAGCTGAGCTGTCTGTGAGATGGCCCCGAGTGTTTCTGCTGTGGAATGGATTGTTGCTGAAAGAGGAATGAAGCAGAGATTTAAAAAAAAAAACAGGGAAATTGTGTTACTACATACTGAGGAAGAAATTCCCCCAAAATCGATTCCTTTGTCCATTAGGAGATGCTCTAGGAATTAATGTCTGTGAGCTTTTCTTTGAGAGTTTTTTTTTTTCAGCCGGGTTTATTAGTTCCTGTTATAAGAGAACAGCCTTGTACTGAATTACTGAGGTGTCCAACCCAGGGCTTGACCTGGCTTACGAGCTTGCCCTCAGCTTGCAATTAACATTGCTCAATGATGTATGTTGTTGTCACACCAGCAGACCGACCAGATTGCAGCAAAACCGGTTGGTTTATCAAAGGGATAGTTTTTGTAAGTGGATCAGAATCCCACTGTGATGCCACAAGGAGAGCACATTTGAAACAGAGCATTTTTCTCTGTGTTGTAAGGCTTATGCAGACCACAAACAAAGGACTGGATGGGTTTATTTCACATTTTGTGGGTCGGTAGACTCTCAGGTTACCCAAATATATGTTTCAAAAACACTGTAAAAGTGGATTTTTCATAATATGTCCCAAAATATTCTAATGGGAGAAATTTACATGAATGTACTTTTGAGAGTAACTCCTCGTCTCCTCAATTTATTTGTCAATTTTGAGCGGGCCGTGACATTTTAAAAAATCATCATAAACTGGCCAGTGTCATCAGCGTAAAGAGAATTTCTTAATTTGTTTCCATGTCACCTTATTGGTTTTATTCAAACTGGAATCCCTCACCCATAACGTAACCCTATCCGCCCCCTCCCCCCCATCCCATTTCCTCTATGTTGCCAAGGGTATTTTCATGTCTTCATGGTACAAACTTCTGAAAGTGCCCATGTCCTCCCATAAATAGTTCTCTCCTGTTTGTATAACCCTTCACAAATGAAGATGTGAATGGTTCTGAAGTGGGCACCTGTAGGTAATAATCCATATCTTCAGTGTGATTGGAGCGATTTCCTAACGAGGCTGTATACTCTGAAATGTGCTCAGGCCTAATCACCTCGGTCAGTGATGTTACAGTCCAGATGAGCCATGCGGAGCTTCATGGACTCTGTCCAGTAAATGATGATGATAATTACATCATAACCATTATCACAACATTTATGAAAGTTATTAAATCCCTCCTTAAATATCATGGAAATATCCTCATCACGGCACGCTGCGTTCAAAGGGAGCATTATGTTTACTGCAGCAGCTGAAGAGTTTTAAGATGTTTACTTCAGGGTAGTTTTATGAATCCAAATTGTAACACTATAGAGAGCTGGTGAAAATCAAATATGGATGCAGAAATAACAAAGTTTCAAAAACGGCAAAGTGTAACAATTTAATTTGTACAGGGCTAATGTAAGGTTCGACTCTGGGAGCTGGTGGAGAATTATTTAACGCACGACACAGAATTTTGGTTACCGGTTTTTTATTTAACTTTTCATAAATAATAAAAAACACACCACAATAAAATAAAAAATAAAAACAGGCCTTTAATTGTGTAAATAAGCTTTAAAAAAGTCTTTCTATAAGGGCACCTTTTACCTTCCATACATCAGACATCATCATTTATTCATTACACATTCCCAATTTCCAATTCAAATAAATCAGTGCACCAAACACATTACAATTATTGCAGATTTAGTAAAGATATGTGTGTGCTGAATGTCTCTGAAGAAGATCTGGTTTAGTATTAAATATTAAAATCTATACTCGTGCTTAAACAAAAAAAAAGAAAGAAATGATTTGATTTGAGTGCCTTTTTCTTAGAACAAAGTTTCTAAGCTTCTAGTACTGCCTACATGGCTAAACGTGAATTGTATTTTATGACCTGCATGCTTACCAGGAAGGGTGTATTTAATCCGTCGCTAAAGAATGAACTATTATGAATGAGTTTTTCTACAATTCCATGAGAATCCCTGAGACTGTCTGTTATCTAAAGCTACAAAATGGACCTTTCCGTAACCATTTTGTAGTTTACTGTTTAACATTCTGACATTGAACACACCACTCTGCTTTTTGTTTCCAGCTCTGGGGGTAAAAAAAAAAAAATCCTCTTTCTATGAGCTCCACATCCAGAGAAAACATTGTTCAATTATAGTCACAGCCTCCTGCCAGACTGATGAATTAAAATCCCGTCTGCGTTGTCTTATTGACAAGCACCTTCATTAATCACAGAACATTCACACAATTCAGTCTCCATCTGTTCCCGAGATAACAGTGGAGAAGGTTTTTCTAAACTCTGCACGGACCGCTTTCTTACTTCTTCCTCTCATCCTTCCTCACCTCTCTCCACCTGAAGGTTTTTTTTTTTCCTCCTCTGGTTCAATGTCGCTTTGACTTTTTTTTTTTTTCTTTTTTGTCCCTGCATGGTCTGGATTTTAAAGCCATGAATTCTGGACTTCAGACGGGTTCAGGGCCACAGAGCGGATCATTGTGCAGCTCAGCAGAGATCAGGCTATGTCCACAGAGACTCGGCTCATATCTGTATTTCATGAAGTGGCAGCAGAACATACAGAAAAATATATATCATACTCCGAGAGAGCATCTTTCATGCCTTGAGGCAAACTGCTCACGGTTTATTTTCTATCACAACACGACCTACATGTTGATCAGACTGCTTGGTTACACCTGCCAGACAAGATGTCCTCAAATTTCACTGAAAAGTCTCTGATTGGAGGACTTGGCTGAGCTTTTTTTTTAGAAAAGTATCAATCTGCCATTGGTGGGAAAACAGTGTGCAGCATTTTAGCGACTTGGAGTTCTCAATTTGGTTAAATCCCTGCATTCAAAATGTTGTGTCCAGATGTAGCAGGTTCTTTTATTCAGTAAATGAGCTCTGATAAACTCCTGCTCAGCAGCAAACAGCAGGAAGAAGAAGTCAGAGACTAAATGTTGAAGACAGGAACAGGCCTTCAAGGAGGTTGGAATTGTACAAATGAAAAAAAAGAAAACGCAAATATTGTCATTATCGTATCGCAGACTGTGTTGGTGCACGTGTGAACGACCAGATCAGGACAATTTCAGGGGCAGTCCTCCTCAAGTTCTCTAGACAGTTTCAGGCGTGCATGTGTGAAAACGGCTTTAGAAACAGGCACTGGGATCGGGTCAGATCTGAACCAGGCATCAGGCTTTGCTGTGGCCCTGCAGCATAAACTGGTCAACCAATATAAGATGATTATTTGTATTTTGTTTCAAGCAGAAGAATCAAATTGACTTTTGAAGAAAATTGTTTTGACAGCACAGAATTTTAGTTTCTTTTTGTCCATTCATGCAAATGCATGGAATCTATTTTTATCTATCATGAATTGCAGAAAGACTTAGTTGGAAGGACAAACTTACACCTGTATGTTTATGTATTCTAGTGTAAGACTTCATCATGTGAAAGTCACTTACAGAATACTGTTTAGACCCCGGTGTCAGCACAGGAACACAATGTGGGACCCTCCTGGTTTCCTGTGTGAGGAGCGAGTTGCAGGTGAGGCGTGAGGCGTCCCGCTGTTGGAAACATGATGAATGGAGGATGTTCAGCAGTCATCAACAGGCTGCCGCTGATCTGACTGAATCCTGCTGGGAGCTGTCTGACAGAGGGAGCCACCAGCAGAGCCCAGTGCCTGTTTACTCACACGTCTGTGTGTGTGGTCGCACATGTGTTCGATCTGCTCCAAATGTCTATGTAACTGTGTGTGTGTGTGTGTCGGCTATATTGGTTTCACACTTCTGTTTCTTAATGTCAGAGTTTCTGCTTTTGTGAGGAATAAAAATCAGCCTGGAAGTTCCCCATTTCTCGGGTTGTTTTATTTTATTTTTTAATGCAGGTGTGAAGTAAACTCACTTTTTCTCCTTGGCTGCTGAAGTTGCATGCGTGAGCACAAAGCGACCACTTTAAGGCAGAGATATTTAATCCGGGGCAACTAGGCTGAAGTGTCTCCGAGGAGTTTTTCAGAGGGTCACAAAGAAAAATACTCGCCATGGTCCATACATTTTCTCAGCAGTAAAACAGCTCTGAGAGGCCTCCAGCAGACCACAAATACATCAATCAACTCTGCTGCTGCAGAGAGTTTGAGACGGGACGCCCCGGGACCAGTCGTTCTAAAAGTTTAGTCTGGATCAGAATGATGGGATAGGATGGACTAAACCTGCTTTTTGTAATACTTAAATCTGAAAAACAGCAGATTTAAATTTTCTCATGTAAATGCTATACACTTCAGAATCCATGAGTGCAAAATATATTTTGTTAAGTACAATATGCAAGTGGAAATGTTTGACCTGTAAGAATAATGTAACGTTTTTAAGACATTTCTTCATATTATCCAGTCAGAATCAAACTTTTTTCTTATCCTAATCCAAAGTTTGAGGATGCAACATGCTTCAGGGTGTCCACTACAAATCTTGCTCGGCCCTTTCTGTCACAACTTCCTGAACGTGTGGCTTCGTTTCTGTCCACAGAGCATGCTCTCTCTGCCACCCTTGTATTACGAGGTAGATGAACAGCTTGTCTCGTGAGGCGAACTGTCCCAGTTTTTAAAGACACTGTCGTGACCTTGATTTTCTGCGGGAGAGAGAAACCTACAGAGCTATGATTTATTTCCTGAAGCCTGAAGGAAAAGCTGCAAAGTGTGATGGGGCGCAGCCTAGTTTAGTATAGAAGCTGCTGAGGGGAGGAGTGTTAACAGTAGACATGCTGGATTCTGACCCAAAAAACAGGTTGAGCAACAATTGAGTAAAGTTGTCCCCGCGCCGGCCCCATGACTCCAGCTCTGTCTTCTCTGTACTAGCTGTCACACTTCACAAAATAAAGACAAAGGGCCGTTTAAATTACCCTTAAAAATCAGAAAGGAGTCCGTCTCTTGCCTCTCCTGACGCTATGACTTAAAGTCTAACAGGCCAAGTCCGCCCCTTGTTTGGCCCGTTTGAGTCATAGGTTAATCAAATTATGTTTTTGTTTTTTTTGCCAAATATTTAGTAAAAGTTAGAACTGTTTTGATCACACACAAGTCATGACGTTCTTGGAGTTTAAAGCTCCTGTGAGGAACTTTCTGGTTCTGTTGATTTTTGGCGCCCCCCTGTGTTCAAAGTCAGGATGATTTATCTCTTTGCTCATCACATGTAAAGTGTTTCCTGACCAAAACAAATCTCATCCTTCTTCATTTAAAATGAAGAAGGATAACCCTCTAACTCACAATGAATCTTCAGCTTGGGATTTGTTTTTTTAAAGAGACAGCGTCCTTTTAATTGTGTCATTGATGCCTACCCCCCCGGCAGGGATGAAAGCCATTAAAAATAACGATATGGAAATAATCAATCTGGTCACTTATACTCTGGTTTACTTTGGTAGGTCATATTGATGATTCAGCATTATTTTGAGTCTGTTTCATAATCATTTAAAAACACCTCACAGGAGCTTTAAGTTTGTACAGGGTTGCCTGATACATACAATAGGAGATTTATTTGACTGCTGTGTTTGTTCAGCTTTGTCATGATTTTGGAGCTCTGTCGACGTTTGTGGAACGAGAATATGTCAGAATTACCCAATTTCAGAACAGGGGGTCATCGAAATATTTCAAAAAAACGGGGGTCACACACCTTCACAAAAAGGACTGAAGTCTTATCAGAGGGGTGTTCTGCCAGACTCCATGAATAATTCAATTCAAAGTGCAGCATTTGATTTCTGTGATGTGGAAAACCGGGCTACCTGCTAACCTAATTAACACGGCTTCCCTCCTGTGATTTACCAAATCGCAGAGTGCTAATTTCACCCAATGTTGCACAGGATACCTGAAGAAGAAAGAGTTGCTCGTTATCACGTCGCGTCGCTGCTTATTGTCATGCTGCGGCGATGCACAAAAAACAGGAAGCAAGATGGAGATGAGACACAGTTTGAAGAAGTGTGGATTTTCCCGTTTTTAATTGGAGGAGTGATGCAGCAGTGTTCACTATCGACACTTATACATCTGATCCTGGGGTTTCCTGCTCGTCCCTGAGGTTTTATTTTGGTAACTGGACATTGAAGCAGAGGTCCCAATCCCAATCCCCCCCCCCCCCCCCCCCCCCCACACACACACACACACACACACACACACCATCAGTGCTGGGACTCACTGAAGCTCTAGTGGCTAAATGGAAGCAAATCCCTGCAGCAAGGGTCCAAAGTGATGGTTCAAAGTGTGAAATCAGAGGAGAGAAGAGGCTGTCTTGAGAGATTTCTCAAAAGGTTGCGATGGATCCTTGTGATGACGGAGACTTTTGACCTTTAATTTTTTAGTTTTTCAGGTTCTATTTCCTCTTGTTGCTTTGTCCAATGTGCTTGTATATCACCCAACGTTAAAGTTCAAGTCTCCACACTCCTGTCCTGAGTTTGAGGGAAAGCCTTCACAGGAATTGAGTGTTTGAGAGTGCAGAAAAAAAACGAACGAAAAAGAACGTTTGACTCTCTTGATTTTTTCAGCATTCACTAGTGTGGAGAAAGACACAGTGAGAAGAAAAGCGGCCTCACTCTCTCTCTCTTTCTCTCTCTCTCTAATTTCACTTAATCCAGCCTTTTAAGTGTTCTGCAAACAACAGCGAGTAATCTGCTGAAAGAAAAAAAGTAAAAAGAAACAAGTCAATGTTTTGATCTCAAATGGCAAAAAGATTGGCCCCCGCTAAGGTCAGACCTCTTTGTGTTTCCTCTGCGAGTCGGGATAATTAAATGTGGCATGACAGTTAGGAGCAAACAAACACAGAGAAGGAGAAGAAGAAGAGGAGCGCCCTCATGAATAATTCAACGTGTTAGTCTTTGAGCAAACGGCGCTTTTATAATGAACTATGAGTGTAAGAAAATAAAGCTGCCAAGAACGTGTTGATACTGACAACGTTCGAGGCAATTACAAAACCAAACGTGCAGAACGGAGGTGTCAAATACAATCAGACGTGCAGTTTGAGATTGTAACGACGCGTGAGGAAAAGATTTGTACACAAGCAACCGTCTCCGAGAGGTAAAACTGTGTTTTTTGAACCCCTCAGCATTCGAGGAGCTGCAATCACGATATCCCCGCTGCTCTTTTGAAATGAAGCAAAAAAAGAAAAAAGAAAAGAAATCAATGGCTGTCTGGATAAAGAAAGATGAAAATGAAGGAGGGGAAAAAACTCGATTGTATCAACATAATGCAAAAGGAGCGAGTGTTCCTCATGCTTGTTAGTCTGTCTGAGAGGTTTCTGAATGAAATCTTCACAGCTCGAACAAGCCGAAGAGGAAGCGAGACGTTAGTCATCGGGGAGGAATTTATTGATAGTTTTCATCGTTCAAACGTCTGATGCAACGCTCACAGTGGGCACCAAGGACTGTGATGTACGTGTTCAACTATAACTGTGAATCTTTCATCTTATACGGACAGTGTTTGGCTCAGAAATTGACAAGGGGGCAACTTGCAACAAACGTGCCAAAAAATGAACAAAATACAAAAAGACTTAAAATAAGAAACATGATAGACCGAGAAAAAAGGGGTTAGGTCATGTCACATGTACTGAGGCTATAGTCCTCAGAGCTGTTCTCCTCTTTTCTGCTGATAGGGGTCAGTAGGAGCTGTATTTGTCCACAGAGCTGTCATCATTCCAGATGTTAGAGCCGTTCTTTTTAGCATCAAATAGACGACCAAGATCTTTGGATTAACCAAAAAACACATTTTTCACAGCATGATAAGAAGGCGGAGCTTATAACCTAGACTGCAGCCAGTCAGTAGGCGGAGCTTACATTTTTTTGGCTTCACTTTCGAAGAGTGGCTGTGCCGTCCATTTTTTTTTACACAGTCTATGGTGTGAGCATCGAGAGGAAGCCAAAGACTTTGAATGAAGATATTATTGGAAGATTTACATTATTTTATGGTTCCTTTCTCCCCATACTAACATTTATATCTTAAATTGAGCATTTTGAAACTCCAGGCTCAGTAGGTCTTTTGTAATGACACTCTGACCCACAGTTATAGTTCAAAAAAAGGCAAATGTATGCTGGTAACACAAACTAAGAGTCACTTGTTTGTGATAATGATCGTGTGCCCTGTAGGGCTTCAAAGTGCATCATTGCCCCGTTGCAACATGAATTTCTCTCCCTGCATAACAAGCAATACAAACATAACAACCCAATCAAGCAAACTGCATAAGAGCGATTCATTCTTTCCTCAGACTGACGTGGAAACGGAGCGAGTCGAGCAGGTGGTCTAACTTCATCAAACACTGAGCCGTCTCCGCGCCCGAGGAGGAATTAATGAAGCCGTCTCGTGGCGGCTGCACCTAGCCGGAGCCGCCCGTCAGACTGAGTGTTTGTGAGCACCGCACCCCGAGCCAGGTCGAAAGGTCAAAGTCACACAAACAAACAAAGTGAGGCTTTTGACATCACGGCTTTAAAAAGCTGAGGGTAATGTTCACTGAGATCTGAGATGATTCTTGGGCCTCAGCGATACAAACAGCTGCATTGTCTATCACCGAACAAATTCCTAAAAGAGAAATGCAAACGAAGGGTTGAATCAGAATGTCGTGTTATTCCCCCATTTCTGCCTCGCTCCACTGGTTGCCGACACAATTTAGGATCAATTTTTAAATTGATTTTACCTCTCTGAGCTTCTACACCCGCACACGCCCACCAGGTGTCAGCTGATCAGCTGCTCCTGAGGGTGCTTAAAAACCAAAGCGGAAGCTCAGAGGGGACCGTGCGTTTGCTATGGAACGATACACCTCAGCACGTTGAACAGGCCTCTTCTCTGCCTGTTTTCAAATCTCTTCTTAAGACCCATCTCTTTGACACACAGTAAGACGTCGAGTTATTTATTTATTTAATTTATTTTTTGCGTGCCTATTCATTTTACTTTATGTTTTATGTCTTTTAACTTGATTCTGTATTTCACATGTAGTTTTCTTTTACCTCATGTGAGCTGTTACGTATTTTATTTATTCATCTGTACAGCACTTTGGTCAACTGTGGCTGTTTTAAAGTGCTTAACAAATAAAGTCGGATTGGATTGGATACCGCTGATAGCCGTCCACAACAAATGTGATAATAATAATAATAATAATAACTTTATTAATATAGCAGCTTTTAAAAACACAGGTTTACAAAGTGCTTTGACAAACAGCAAAAAAAAAAGAACAAACTAAACCAAACACAGAAGAACATAAACAGCAAGAACATAACAAATACAAAATACTAAAAATAATTAAATACAATTCAACAGAAAAGAACCCAAAGTGCAAGATACCCAACAGACATATATAACCTGACCATCACAAGAACCATCATAAGAACCATCACAAGAACCATGATAAGAACCATCACAAGAACCATCACAAGAACCATCACAAGAACCATGATAAGAACCATCATAAGAACCATCATAAAAACCATCACAAGAACCATCACAAGAACCATCACAAGAACCATCACAAGAACCATGATAAGAACCATCATAAGAACCATCATAAAAACCATCACAAGAACCATCACAAGAACCATCACAAGAACCATCACAAGAACCATGATAAGAACCCAGGCAACACAAGAACCCAACAACACGAGCTGAGACCAAGAGGAACAAAGATTTAAAAAGATGTAAGAAACTAAAAGAGCTCAACGCAAATAAAAAGATAACAGCAATAAGAAGGTAAGAGCAGGAAAAGAAATAGAAATAAGTGGTTAAAGGATAAAAATAAAACCTCTAATATTAATAAAAAATAAAAAGTAAATATAAATATAAAACATGAATAGTCAAAGTAAGTAAGATAAGAAATTACCAAGTTAAAACATAAGAGGAGTTAAGATATGAACATAAATAAGAGATAAGAGCATAAATAAAGAGCATAAATAAAAGGACAGTAAGAAGTAAAAGAAGATAAAAATAGTAAAACCAGTAAGAGAAGACATTAAGAAGATGACATCACATAAAAGCAAGTCTGTAAAAGTACGTTTTAAGAAGGATTTAAAAGAATTGAGGGAATCTGATGACCTGACACACATTACTGCGTTCAAATCAAAGTACGTGGTGAGGAATCAGGTCCTAAATTCACCTCTGGGATTGAATTCTGGGACATGAAGTGCTTTTAAGATGAAGCTGCAGGACCGAGGCGCAAAGTTAACTTCCTAATTGCTGTGAGAATCCTGATCTGTATCCTCTGAGAAAATCCACAGTCTGTGGAGGCGTCTGCACTCCACAGGGAGGTTCTCCAGGTGCCTGAGTAGGACCAACGTATCGACTTACATCGTTTCTACAAAAGGGCTCCCATTTATCTTGATTAGCCCTGAACATCTGTAGCGCCTCCACCATCAAAGTGTCATCGAGCGTTTAGCGGCGAGGCTGCTCTGCATACACACAAAATATGAAGGTCTGCAAGGGCATGAAGGGATGTCAAATACTGAGTCCACACAAGCGCTGGATCTCCTCCGTACAGCTGACGGACGTTCAGATCGATAGAATTGATTGGCCCTCGCCGCTCTGAGGGGAATTAGCATTTCAAAAGGAACCCGAGCCAGCTTAGAAATTAAATCGACCGGAGGGTTTCTCCATCAAAGGTGTGACATGGCTGAGCCTTGACCTGTGATCTCTGCAAAGACAGACTTGTGCTTTGCAGCTTTAAAAAAAAAAAGAAAAAAAAAACTGGTTGCGATGGAAACCCAGGCCATTATGGAGCGCTGATTGTGGAATCTGAGCTGTATATACAGGCAGGGATATATCCTGCACTGTCTTCATCCCTTTGACCTCGGCTAGATTGCTCTTATTTCCCATGGTTCAAGAAGCCGGGGCCCTCCTGGTATCTGAAATTAGATGTCAGAGTCTCTCTTGTGAAGCACACTCATAACTCGTGGTATATTGCTTTATACCTGGTTTGTAACCTCGAACCGAAAGCTCTCGACTGTGATTCGGACCTGACATCATCAGAGTTTTATTGCCTCTAAGTGGATCACACAAAAAGAAGGATGGACGTTTTTTTTTTAAGGGGTTGCAAGCGGTGCTCGGTCGCCTCAGGGTTTCAGAGACTTCAAAGTTTTTTGAGTGTCTTTCTGTTTTCTATCGTTTTCTTTAAATTAAATCACCAAACCTTTTCTGCAACAAGTCATGGAGATCAAATCCCAAAAGATTCTGAAAAGTATTATTCATTCTTGCCTTTGGAGAACGCCCTTTAACACATTTAAAAAATTGACGTTATCTTAGATGACGTCTTTAAAGTTTCATTATTCCCAGCACATTCTTCCTCTGTCTGCAGCCGTATCTTCTCGTTTTTGACTTCTATGGATGCTGGAAAAATCTTTATATATCGACTCTTCAATTAATTGCTCTCTGCTTCTGTATGAGAAGGTCACCTTTTTATCAATAACTGTCCAGACCTGTGACATCCTTGTCCTTGGGTTTCCTCTTGATGGCATTAGACATGATGTGGGCGGGGCTTGATCGTGTATCACCTTATCTGCTTTGTCCATCACAAAGAGCTGTTGTCAGACCTGGTAATCACCTTGTGCCCTCGTCTTAACTTTTTAAGTGTCTAACCTAGTCCAAATATTCCTTCTTTTTAAATAAGAGATCTTTCTTTCCTGGAAAAATACTTTTGAATTTTTAATTACAGAGAAAAAAATAAGCCCCTAAATGAAAAGAAGCAAAGTGTTCTTGACCTCTACACAATGAATCAAAATAACAGGAATTGACTGTTTGAAGGAAAAAATGTAGAAACAAAAATCAACAAAATAGACGATATATAGTGTTTGGCCACAAGGTGGTAGCAGAAACTAGATTTGCCCTCAACACTCACATGTTATCACATCTAAAGCTGAAATGGGAAAAACATTTATGAAAAATTCTTAGCACAGCAAATTAGCAACAAGAAGAAGACTTGTGAAATGTCACAACACAATTAGCATCATTTTCTAAATCTCATTTATGTTGTTTATTTCATCATCATGAGTCCTGTTAACAATGGATTACAAAACTGTAATTTTTGCTTGTTGTGTGTGAGTGACTTCTGGTATTCCTGGAGCCAGCCTCTAGTGGACACTCGACGAACTGCAGGATTGGCTTCATTTTTCAAGAGCAGGAGGTTGCTGCTTGATCAAAACAGACTTTTCCTGAGTTCTGCCTTGAGACTTGTACTTGAGTTAGGTTCTTATAGCTCTCTATTGAGCATCAACACAATCTATACCACACCTGTTCTCTCTCAAACATCGCTCAAGCTGCTTAGATCGACCAAAGCACTTCCATTTAAAGCTTATTGACTTGATTCTACCCGGTCTATTATATGTCTGTGCAGGCCTCTACTTAAAAAGTGTGTACAGCAGGACTTTAACACCAGGTGTTAAAAAATGAAAATTCTTGTCTTCTATAAACATTTGGCATGTCTGACTCTCTTTGATGAAGCCGAGAAACTCATTTTATATCCAAGAAATCAACATCAAAAACACAAAACAGTGTTTCCCTCTGAACCTCTTGAACCACACAAATCTTTTTTATTCTCTGTTGTGTTTTTGTCTCAAGGCTCCACAGCGCCTTATTTCTCTTTAACATGGGACAAACACATGACTCACTACAGACTCATTATTAGATAACGTTCAAGAGATATCATCAAATTATTAATTTCAAGTGTGAAAATCACTCGTGAGCCTGCACGGTACGCCCGCTGGGGCTTTCAGTAATATGCAGAGACAGTCTCTGTCATCAAAGGAAGCGTCCCTTTAATTCAGAGTGAAGCACCGTGTTCATGCAGACCCAGCAGCGACTGTCAGGGAAGCGAGGCGGACACCTCCGGGTCACGTCTGCCACTTTTACCTCTTTTAGTGGCTTTTTGGAATGCATGTTATTTCGAAAACTCTGTCTTTGTCGCTGAATACAAAAGAGAGTCTTTGAAGCTTCTTTTTTTTTTCTCAGCGTGCATGAATCATTTCTCGCTGCATGCATTAGAGAAAAACACAATCCAGAGCATCAAAAAATGGGAAGAAACAATGCAATTTAGAGGAGAAACTGAGACATTCTGAAGCTGAATTGTTTTACTATGGTAATTAAAAGCTGCTCTTATTTGTTGATGATCTACTTTCGCTGAAAACGTGTGAAATGTGTGAAGATCAGTGAATACTGCTTTGGCTTTATAATTCATGATTTGGGGTTATAAGCGCACCTTCTTTCTACTTGGTCTGAAGCAATCTGAGTCCCCAGAGTCCTTCTAGTGTGCAGGACTGGTGCAAGCACTTGTGCTGCACTAGGAGATCAGCAAGTAAAGCAGCTCCTCTGTTCCAACAGTGGGCTTAAATTATCAGCACTATTAAAGGAGCAATATGTAACTCTGACACCTAGGGCCAGATTTCCTAAGCTCCCAATTAAAGAGTACTAAATTGCGTGTTCACTCCAAAAGTTTGCACATTTGGTTGGTGGGCGTTTTGCGTCAATGACAACAGCTGGTATTATTTAAGTTAGGCTTTTGCGTGTTCTACTGGTTTACATCACGGAGAGTTTAGACAGAAAACAGGATGACTGCAAGCGCAAAATAGGTATCAGTGGGCAAATAAACGCACAATACTTTCGAGTCATAGGAGGTAAATCTGAATATTACAAAGAAAATGTTGGTTATAAGAAAACCTCGGCATTAAACAGGGCCTCTCTTTTCTTCCCTTTATCTTAAGAATGAAGTGTCATACAAAAGCCCAGTTTAAAATATAATGTTGGCGAAAAGATGGAAATAGGAAGAAATAAATGTCAATGTTGAAATTCTATAGAACGCAGAGGCTGTGAATGTTCAGTTTTGTTTGGCTGTAGGCTATGGCAACAATAGCCAGTAGTTTAATCCTGGTGTTTCGCTTCCTTAACGATTAGAATATTGAATCAAATTAAAAAATAAATGCATGCCATTTATTTTTCTGTCATTTGAAACATATAAACATTTTGTTGTGCTAATGTCTCCTCTTAACTCCAATAACAGCAGGCTGTTGTGTGTAACACTGGTCTCCTGGGTTAGCGCGTTCTTTTCAAAGGTGTTAAATTCAGACACCGTCATAGTCACCGCAATTTTTGTCAGGTTTGGTAAATCGCAATGCGTGTACTAACTTAACTTGTTTGCATTTTCTCCTCCCAGTATTTTGCACATTAGGGCAGAAACGCCTCATATTGCATATTCATTAAGGCAAACGTACTAAATGTACAATGCGTGTTGTTTTGCTCATTTGAAAGACGCAATCCTTACAGATCGGATAGCACTTTTTTTGCTGGTGGTATCAAGTTTGCACACGTTTTAAGACACGCAAACCTTTAGTAAATCTGGCCCCTAGTGTTTAAAATTGGTAGTGCAGTAAAAAATTCAAAAGAGTAGCGAGAGATGTCTTCCCCCCGCCCCCTCCTCCCTAGAGTCAATGCTCACGCAGGTTGTCATATCCGGGACACGGAAGCTTCAGTGTTTAGCCAGCTCTGCATCGGTCTTATCTCTGTCCATTTAGAAAAAGAAAAAAAAAGTGTGTTGAATATTTATTCTAGTATTACCACGTGGAGCTTATTAGAAAAATGCAAAGGTGTTTTAGGTCGCGTAGAATCAGCTCTATTATCAGAACAAGTTCTCTTCCCCGCTTCCATCCCTGCAACACCTGTTGGTTTGCAGTTTGCCAGGCAACTACACCGAGGGGTGTCCAAAAGGGCCGTGTGGAGGAGCTTTAAAACTGCCTACTACACTGATATACGTTATCAGTGTAGCGCATTACTCCTCTGTGACTGAGAACTACACCCTCTAATATTAATAAAACAGAACTGAGAACTACACCCTCTAATAAAACAGAACTGAGAACTACACCCTCTAATATTAATAAAACAGAACTGAGTACTACACCCTCTAATATTAATAAAACAGAACTGAGAACTACACCCTCTAATATTAATAAAACAGAACTGAGAACTACACCCTCTAATAAAACAGAGCATGAACCGTCACATCCACAGGAGTTTACACACTTCATCGGCCCAATTATCAGACAGGAAATGTGCTGCGGTTGAAATATTGATCTGTTTATATTATCCGTGCCTTTTCCTTTGCCACAGCATCTATTAGCGCTGCTCGTCATCTCTGACACAACACAGCATGGGGGGGGCGGGGAGCCCAAGGTCCACCGGGGGCCGGCATCATCGGTGCACACGTAACTTTCCTTTTAACTGCTGAAAGAATGTCTTATGTGCTCTATTTTTTTTTTTTTACTCCAGAGCTGTGGATACACTGCATGGATGTGTGTTTTATTAAACATGGATGTTAGAGCGCTCATCAAAGCAATGCATGCAAGATGCAAGACATTAAAACATGCTTTCACTTTCCTCTCGTTTTAGAAAAGATACTTAATGCAACTTAATGGAAAGAAGATTTTTATTCATTTATAGGAAGCACATCCATGACCTAGAAACATTAATATCAACATTGTATCCGTCATGATTAGCACAGTTTCATCAGCATTGTGTTGATTTTTTTTCTCTGCATGTTCCAAAAGGTTTGAGTTTGTTGTGTATTCTCCGTTCCACTAATTCACTACAGAACCCCGCAGGAGTCCCATTTGTCAACTCACCTGTCAATCAGGGCGTTATACACTTTTTTTAAAGCATCAAATAACTTATTGACAATGTGCTTCTCCTTCAAATGAATGCAAATAGAAATCAGCGTGATAATCACAGCAGAAAAAAAATATCGGACGTTTATTTAGATTTTCAAAGTTTGCCTTAAGGCCCATCAGCTAACATGAAGAGGCAGGGCTTGTAACCTATACTGCAGCCAGACACGGCCTGATCACGGCCCAGACTATGCCTAGAGTTAGACCAACGAGATGAAAGGATGAGGAAGGAGGGTGAATGGATTGAGAGATGAAGGGAAGTGAGGGTGGGCTGAAGATCTGAGACAAACAGGGTGGAGTGGGATGGCTCGGTGTAAGTAGACTTGTTAGGTGTGGTTTGGGTTTATAGTCCTGATCCTGAACCTGCAGTTAATATATATTAACTTCATTAAAGATTCTCTCACTGATGTTTTTTTCTTTTTAAGACGTTGCTCGATGGATGAAATGAATCCCGCAGATCTCTCTACATTTCCACGGCTGACAAACCTTGATGCTTCAGCTGTTTGAATACTTTTCCCCAAAGGATTACTCACAAAAAGCTGTAAATATGCAAAGCAGATTAATTAGTTTCCAAGGTCACTTGTACAGAAAAAGGGGCTTGGTGTATTAATAAATCAGTGATGTGTCACCTGAAATGTGTTGTTGTCTGCAGACGAGTGTGTATAAGTGGAAGGTTTTATTGATATTTGCTCACGAGCTAACGAGCTAACGAGCTAACGAGCCTCTGTGTGGAGGGGGGGCTTCATTTGGCCAAAAACTATTTTTCTGTTTAATCCACAGCCTCGAAAAAAAAACAGCAAGGGTTGGAGTTGTTAGAGCATCTTAGTTCTGGTGGCTTTAACCGGAGTGTGTGTCTGTGTGTGTGTGTGTGTGTGTGTGTGTGTGTGTGTGTGCGCGGCACCTCATAGTCCACAGTTCATTTGAATCCGTTCTGAAAACCTGTCAAACCTACAAACTCTGCGTGCTGACTCAAGACCGAGCTTATTAGCTCTAATCCGTGCAGCCCTCTGTGTTTGCGTTATCAAACAGGATTAGACCAATACCTGTGTGTCACTGTACAAAAAACACGGGCTCAACTTTTTAACTGTTAAACACCTACACGTTTAATAATCCAGCTGTGACATGTGAGTGTCCTCTGTAAATACAAGGGACAGAACAAACCTGTATTTATCGGGTGGAGCATCACATAATAAAATAACACGATGAGCAAATAAGTCTTTTTAAAAAATTGTATCACTTTTGGGAAATACAAAATCTATTAGTAGCCATACGTCCCTTAAAGATGATGTTGCAGCCAGTTTTACTGCTCCCGTTTGAAGCAACCCACAAAACCTTCTTGTACACATTACTTATTCAGACACCAAAATGTGTAATATTAGGGCAGCAGTTTAAAGTTGAGTCCATTTAAGATGCAAAATGAAGTCCTGAATTTTACTAAAATTCTCGAATGGCTCTATAATCCTCTTTCTTTTTTTAAACATTGTTCCTGATATAAACTAAGTATCTTTCAGTCTGATCTTCCTCAAACACATTTACATTAACTTCTGCAGCTCTACCTCCTCCTCCTCCTCCTGTTAAACCTCCTCAAATGACTGTGATCAAGTGAACGGGACCCCACCCTCTTAAATGGACCATTAAGGAGAATTAGGCCCCATCATAATCACGAGATACTGCAGCACATTACACGCAATGGCTGATTAATTTCTCACATGTGGCTGCCAAAAAAAAAAAGATAAAAGACACTGATCTATACGACGCAGTCAGAATGAACCACGGCCTGTTAAGTAATCACTAAAAAACACTGAATTAACCCATTAATTAGCTTATTCTGCTGTGAAAAGATTCCACTAAGAGTTAATGATACGGCTAAAAGGGAAACCGCTTCCAAAAGCAATGTGCAAGCACTGCCCTCTGCTGGCTCATGTGGCTCATTGCAACGCACTGGCAGGTTCAATCAGATCACTGTTGCAGAGCAGGAAGTTGCATCCTAAACAGATGACAGCAGTAATGAGACAAGACAGGGAGCCTCAGTGTTTACTGAGTACAAGGAGCAGTTACAGGGGCGGGGGGGGGGGAGTCGGGTTCGGGGGTCTCTCCGGAGAGAGCGTAATCGTGTTGAAGAGTGAGCTCATGTTGCAGATCGATGGTCGCACACTGACACTCGTGTTTGCAGAAAGAGCGAAACGAAGACACAGATGTAATAAGAGGGCAGTTTAATGAAGGCGGTGGTGTCACATTGCAGCAACTTCCCCCCCCCCCCCCCCTCCTCTTTTTGTGAATCCGAGGGCCGATCCGAGGGCCTTGTATCGTGTAAAGCAACAATAAACATCTTGAATTCGACCAAACTTCTCTAAGATCTGCTCCACTTTCCGCAGCTTCATTATGCCACACAGATTCCATCGATCTCATGTTCAGCGGGACAGAAAACTACAACTTGCAGATAATTGCCGCGGGGCACTTTGGGATCAATGCTTTCGCCTACACATCACAGCGTGTATTGGAAAGGCTCTGTATGGGTGATTGCTTGCTCCATCAATCCAGCTGTAACAAAACACAAGAGTCATTTCCTCGGCCGCTGCCCTCGCCCGTCTCCTCTTTGTGCGGTATAAAGAGTATACGATTCCAATTTCTCCTCCTCCTTCTCATTGTGCAAAAGTTTTTTTTGGGGGTGGGGGGGGAATTCAAGCTTTTTTGAAGCGCAGAAGTTTGTTTGAGATCGTTTTACAAAGCGATGGCGGGCATCAGGCTGAGTGGTTTGAGGGTCTTTATGGATATCCTCTGGGGGACCGGAAGGCTCGCAGGATGCGCCGTCAGGACAGAGCGCCTGCGATGGTACATGATGGTAAGAGGGTTTGGTGGTCAGAGAGACTCTTTTGTTGAGGAGGTGGAGATAGAGTAGAATGGGTGGGTGGAGGTTTTTGGAGCACTGCGTTGTACTGGTTTCTCTGGTCGGGCGGTGTGTTAAGCTTCTCCTCTAGACTCTTGGATGATATCTGTGGGTTATAAAGAAAAAGAGATTTTTTACTTATTGTTGACTTTGCAGGAAAAAAACAAAAGCTTGATCCAGATTTAAAGGTAGGTGTCTGCTCGTTTACTTCTTGTTTGACCAGTGAGAAACGAAGCAATGTGGTGAAAAAAAGGTTGGAACAGATGCAGCACTCACTTTAGTAGATAAAGAAAGAATTACTGTTTTATTTTCATTTGGAAAAAAATACTTTTGACAACAACTTAAGGATGAGTTTGTGATCATTTGGTCTGTATGATTAAACACGAGCATCCTGATCGAGTTTCTCTGCAGGACAGTTAGCTAAAGTGCTCGCACACTTCATTTGTCAAAGACATCTTTTAGTTTGATGTGTTGTGTACACTTTGGAACATGATGAAAGAAAAACCCACAACAATTCATTTAAAAGTATACCTCTTGGATTTCTCGTTACATTTTTGATCAACTTTACATTTTTCTGTTTTCAAAGTATTCTTGACATCATTTGCTGAGTTTCCACAAAATCCAACGGATACTTTTATTCACTTTTAGAAGCAATTGTTTTTAAAAAGAATTCAAAGGATCCTGAAGCCTGAAGTCGCCTGTACACACTGAAGTCTAACCTCACTTTGAATACCCGTAAAATAAAGCAAATCGTTCTGCTGACTCGGCAAAAAGGGTTCTGAATGCTGCATCAAAATGATCAGTGCGTGTCATCCTGAGGTCGATGTACTTCCTACGTTTTTTTTTTGTTTGTTTTTTGTTGTTGTTTGTGGTGGTGGTGTGGGGGCGGAGGGTCATTTTTGGCCTTTACAGAAAAGGACAGCTGAAGGGAGACAGGGAATGTAAGGAGGATAGTGTGGGGGATGACACTGTGATGAGGACTGTAGCCTCTGTACAACGGGTGAACGCTCCCGTCTGCTGAGCTAGACCTGCACCCCAAGTCCCTGCACTTTCAGAGAGTACTACACTCAAGGCATGCCACGTCTTCTAATGCACTTAATGTTAGAAATGTTGTGTTTTTAACTCACTTTGAATTGCTCTCCATATGAATAGTGCTCTATGAATAAACTCGCCCTGCCGTGGAACCTTTGGGGATGAAATGAAGCTCCTCTGACTAAATCTAGATCCTGAATATCTAAGTGGTTCCTAAACTTCCTGCAGTTTTTGAAAAGTAGCGATTGCCTCTATGATTCCTCAAGAATTGAAGTTTAAAGTCATGCACATGTTTGAGACGTACATGTGTCTTTATGTATCATGTGATGTACCAGAAGTGAAGAGACGACTCAGTTTAGCCCCTTTCACACATGCTCTGCATCCTTAAAAATGATCCATTTGGAAAGCTTCAATTCATACTCTTTATTACCAGACGTTACTGAGCTAAGCCGCATGTTCGGACACATACAGTTTATGTTCAAGTCCAGTCACCTCAACTCTAAGCAGACTTTCTTCCTTCCAGCCCTCAAGTAAAAAAAAAAAAAATCGACATGATTGATATGAGCTGACGTGTGAATGCAGCAGATAATAGTCCAGAACATTTACAGTGGGCGAAGGGGCCGGGTGATGTCCTCTCTGCTTTATACTCTTTACCGCTCACCTCCGGTGTCTGTATCACTGAACACTCGTCCTCTTTCTTGCATGCTCGGCACTTTTTTTAAACATTGTGCACTCCTGAAAATGTCTGGAACGTTTCAGAAACAGGCTCCCGCTGATGCCCCTGAAATCTTCCTGAGTTGCCTGTTCACATATGCACCTCAAAGCTGGATCCTTTCCCTGTTCGAGAGAAGTGTGTGTGTGGAGGGGATGTGGGAGTGTGTTTGTGTGTGTGGGGGGGAAATAGCGGACAAAGCAACAGATAGTGAACGACTTTGCATGTTCTTTGGACTTCCAAAAACAGACAGTCTCCAGTTCTTGGGAAAAAAAGTGTAAAAGTCATCTCTGGGAAAATTCAGGACCTGAAAGTCTGGAAATTGTCAAGTGTTTACGTGTGATTCTTCCCCACCCCACCCCCTCCTCAGATTCTTCCAGGAGGCCATGCCAGGCAGCCCAGAGAACATCCCCCTGGGAGAGTGCACCCTCTCCCAGTCCCGGGACCAGCTGACGCCCCCGAGCCGCACAGAGTCCACGGTGTTCAGCTTGGCGCACAGCGAGTCCGCCTGGACCAAGGAGAAACCCCGACCAAGCGAGGACAAGTGGAAGGTCTTCTGGTTCCCCATCCACCTCATGTCCACGGGGGGCAGCTTCCTCGCGTGCGGCATCATCATCAGCGGGCTGTACTTCGCCGGACACTGCAGGAAGGTGACCAACATCCTGGGCCCCGCCCTGCTCTCCATCGGCATGATGGTCTTCGTGGTGGGAGTGGTCCTCATCCCCATCACCAAGGAGAACAGGAAGCTGTCGAACATGAAGAAGCCGTTCCATTACTACAGGCAGCCCACGTTCAACCTGTGACGAGAGAAAAAAAAAAAAAAAACTGCAGACGCTGGAGTGAGACGATTTCCTT
Source organism: Labrus bergylta (assembly GCF_963930695.1). Taxonomy (NCBI): domain Eukaryota; kingdom Metazoa; phylum Chordata; class Actinopteri; order Labriformes; family Labridae; genus Labrus; species Labrus bergylta. Next base: position 3,936,194 of record NC_089210.1, on the reverse strand, counting down.
TTCCGGCATGGAGCGAAATTATTTGAAGACTCATTGTGGTGACGTTTACGTTTATTTGATTGATTCTTGCAGGATTGACGCACTTATCTCCGTCCCAAGTGTGCATGAAAACATTTGCATCGATAAAACATAGCCGCCAAAAAAAGGAAAAAAAAAAATTAAAAAAGGTGCAAGCACAAGGACAACAGTGTGCTTATTGCTTACACGCAATTTAGTGCAGATACTTGAAAGCAGGCGCGTCCTTCTGAATATTTATGAGGGGGGGGGGGGGAGTGGACATGGGGGATTTCCTAATGCTGTGTGCTACATTATATGCCAATTCATGAATAATTAAAAGTTATGAGAGCTTATAATTCCCCCCGTTTACTTCGTCTTATTGTGGGGGGAAAGCTGAGTCTGCTGAAGGAGACTCGGCTTTTGCTTCTTAAATATATGTAAAGAGAGGAGATTTGACTGCTCCGACCCGGCAGGAAGATTTTCATAAGATTCAAATAACACGATCAGGAAGTCTTAACTAACCCGTTCAGAGCTCTGAAGCATCCATCATATAAAACATCACATATCGATCTGTCTTTAAAAAAGGCTCGAGCTCGGTATATTTTATTTAAAGCAGCTTCTATGTCTGATTCATAACGACTTTATTTGCATGAAGAGTCCAAATTGATTACCACTGCATGCGTGCAGTAGTTACACAATGTTGAATTTCTGATTGTTATACTGCATGCATTTTCATTTCAAATCATGTAAGGAGACGATATATAATCACAAAGTTCATCTCAGCAAATGTTGCATTGAAAATATCTCAGTACACTTCAAAACAAGCCGCATTCACCTGATGAGGATGAACATCTTATTTTAAGACACAGAGAGCAATAAAGTGGTGCTGACTCCTTAAGAGTCACCATCACCCATCCAGGATTAAGATTCCCCCAAGCCTCTCTTGATTCCCCACCTCAGTCCGCACCGCTGATTTTATATATCGCTCCCATTTCAAAATGTAAGTTTCTAATCTATTTATAAGTCTACATTAAAAACCTTTCAGAGCGGCTAGCCTATACCTAAATGATAATGCCGCAGATTGCCTTCCATTCATTCAGTCTGCGCTCATTCTTAATAATGTCAAGTAAGTATTTTAGGTCAACCGTGGTAACATGCGTCAGGTGCAAAGTTTGCAGGAGGAATGCGGCCCCCGAGTCTTTCTTGAGTCTGCTGTTTTTACAGTTCGCAGTCCCACCTGTGAAGCTGTTCATCACTTCTTCTCTGACACAGTCCCCGTCTGTCTTTAGTCTTCAAAACAAAGATCTTCAACCCTTGTCCATATAGGCAACCGACACAAGTGTGTGTGAGACTCAAATAGTGCTCAAGGTATCCGAGGTATGTACCGTACTCTGTCCTGAGCGCTGTGTGGAATTATTTCCTTTTTTTTTTTTTTTTTAAATATGGATGTGGAGTCATCACATCCATCTGTTTAAATATAACAACTGAATAAGTACAGGCTGTTTAAAATGTTTATTTAGCCTCATGAGAAGTTAGAAATAAAATGTAATCAAATCTTTATATAAAACTACAGAAGCCCTAAGAGGACATGCGTCCAAAAAGCGGCAAACTCCAAACATTTCATTTAACTCCTTTTTCCTGTAATAACGAGTACATTTTGGTCGTTTTCTGGAGATCTAGACTTATTTATCTTGTACACTCAGGAAAACAATGCTGGTTATTCATGATTTGATTGTAGTCATAGTCTCAAGATCTTGAGAAATGAACCCCTTTATCACCAGGAAACCAAAGTGTCTTCCTGAGGTCACTGCACGGCTGAGCCAAGATCTCTAGAAAACGTCTGGAAACGACTCGGAAAAACTGAGTCAAACTTACGGATGTATGTCCGCAAAGACTTGTGTAAACCAGTGAACTTCTTGTGATGAAAGATACAACAGAAAACTCAAAGTACTTGGGTCTTTTTCCATTCTCTGATCTTTTGAAATTTTCAAAATCCCAAAACCAAAAACGCCCAACCAGAATTTACATTTTTAGACACTTCAAATCCATTATCACCCCTTTAACCTTTTCTGAAGATGATTTCCTTTTTTTAATATAGATGGAAATGGAAATAACAGGAGCAAAATGTACTGCTTCCATATGAAGCTGATTCTAATAGGCCTTTAAGTTTGCATTACGAACATGCTGAGTCAGCAGCAGCTTTGTGTGTCTGAGCATCAATTTGCATGACAAATGACGCCATGTCAACTGTGAATCATTTGCATCAACTCACTGGTGTTGAGGACTGGAACCTGCAGGATTTCAGTCTATTCGGTTTAGTGCAGGTTTGAAATAATGAAAACTCAAACAATCTGTGCCCGTAGGTGTGTGTATGTGTGTGTGTGTGTGAGTGTGTGTCTACGTGTGTGTCTGTGTGTTTACACTGGCTGAGCCTGAGGGGAGACTCCTTGTTTATCTTCTCTTTGAGGCGGGGCTCTCCAGGTGCGCTGCCTCCTCAGGTACACTACACACCGGATGAAGCATCCTCCCGTTATACAAAGCGTAGATCAGCTGTAATGTGGTCACCATGGAGCCGGTAAGGTGTATCGGACGTTGTGTGCCTTTCTTTTTATTCGCCATCGTGTTTGATATCATCGGCCTGGTTCTGCTTTTCGTGGGGATATTCGCCAACCTGCGCATCGAAGGCCGCTTCTACGGCGACTTTCTGATCTACACCGGCTCTCTGATCGTCTTCTTCAGCCTCGGGCCATGGCTCATGTGGTACGTCGGGAACGTGCCGGTGTCCGTGGAGGACGGCTCGAAGAAGAGGAGCAGCACGATCGTGCGTCTGGCGCGGAAGCTGTCCGAGAGGCTGAGCCAAAAGCTGAAGGGAGAGGAGCGCGTAAAGTGCGTCCGGGAAAACGACGAAGAGGACAGCCAGGTGGGCTCATCTCCGCACAAAGCCAGCAGGGTCACCTGGGGACGAGCCACTGTTTACCACAACGGAGGGTACGACGGCAGTCATGACTCCCCGGATGGCGAGAAGAAGAAAGTGGAGGCAGAAGAAGACAGAAAACAAGATTCTGAACTTCATATTTAAATATCCGCTTTTATGAACAGGAGTATCTGCTGTCTCTGCAGCAAAGACTCCAGAATTACATGAAGGATGCTACTGCACGAATTAAAGGGATTTTACATTTGTCATTTAATGGAGCTAATGGCTGTTAAAGAAGATTTCTTGAAGGATTTGTTTAGGGCTGATTCCCCTTCTGTCTGCTGCTGACCCAAACACGAAGCCTTGTTCTTTTTTTCCAGTTAGAATTTGATTCTTTTATGAGGCCTTCATGTCCTGTAATTTCATGTATTGCCCATATAGTTTTCAAAGTGATTTGTAAAGCAAATTATCCACAAAAAGGGTTAGGGTCAAAATCATTTCACTGAAGGAGACTTTGAGTCAGAGCACTTCTGGTGAGCTGGATGTGAAAGTGGTCAAAATATGTGAAGATTTGAGTTTTATTCAAGAAGGGAAAAAAAAGACTGATTGATGAACATTTTCAAGAAACTTAAAAATGTGGTCGTAGACATTTCTTATTTTTCAAATCGTGGACCTGAAAACATCACATGTTGTAGTTGTTTGTATATTTTTTTGTTTGCTTTTAATGTGTATTTGTATTTAATGTAAATTTAATATCAAAATGATTCGTTCTAACAGCTTTGTAAAGCTTTTATTTGCACTCCTGGTCTGGATAGACGTCCCAAAGTCTCCATAGGCCTCTCTCTCTCTCTATATATATATATATATATATATATATATATATACAGCTATACATTTATTATTACATTTACATCAATTTTGTCAGATAATTAGCACATAAAGAAAGATTTACTGTATAGTTTTAATCACCTCATGTTTCTTAGTTCTTATCTTGTTTAAGGAACTTTCATCTTTTGAGTCGATTGTGCATTTTAATAAACAGAATTTTGCTCAATCAAACTAATGATTGGATCATTTTGGTTTTGTGTGACCAGGTTGCGGTCCAATGAGATATTTGTTTTAAACACCATTTGAATCAGGAGTAGACCAACATTTTCCATTTTCCATGTCCTGCGAGATATAATCTGTGTTTTTGTCTGGTGGCTTTGAAAGAGCGATGTGACGGCTGTTACTGCTTTTAGAAACATCTTCCTCTTAAGCAAAAAGTTTCACCTCTTTAAGAAAAAATCATGTGGTGTTGTCAGACACTTAGAATTACAATCTGACTCTGTCCGTGGTAAACAAGAAGGATTATGTAGGAGCCATTACAGCCTGTTTTTGTTCCTGCAGGCTGCAGCAACATAATTATGCAATTCCAAAACTCTTTTAATGTCCACTGTACTGAACGTTTTAAGACTGATTTAGATCAGAATTTTGAGTCATACGACTGATATAGAAGTCGGGCCGAACCCGTGTTGTTGGTCATGCAGTGTACACTGATGGCCGTGTTTACGTGGCCGATCACCGCCCGATCAGCCAATCAGATGATTTCATGGCATGTTTGAAATTTTGGTCCTCCACACTCACACGATGAGAGCAGAGCCACGAGCCAATTCCCCCTAAATATTGTTTTCCCCTCATTGTGCCTGCACATAATGGCAAGACAACATCCTTAATCACCATGGCAACAGAAGGGAAGCCTGTTTAAATCCGTCTTCACCCTCCTATCATGAGAGAAACATTAGTCATGATTTAGCTGCTAGTTAGCTCAGGTTTATCTGTGATGCTGAGAGTGTGGGAGAGAGAAAGAGAGAGAGAGAGAGAGAGAGGGAGAGAGAGAGAGAGAGAGAGTGAGGTAAAAAAGAATAAAACGTGATGTCTAAAAACTCAATTTCAAAAATTCTCAGAAAAGCTGTTGTGCCTTTGAAAATGTACCTTTTTATTCATACATATTTTCTTTTATTCTTTCATTTCTTTTATTTATACACACACGTTAAAGCTGCCAGCTGATGGAAAAGTCAAGTCAAGTGGCCCTTTTCATTTGTTGTCAAAGAAACAAACACTGGTCCGACTGGTTTGTGTTTGCGGTGCGGTTGTTGGGTAAACAGACCACAAAGTCCTCAACAGAGGATCATGGGAAAACTCTGGTTCCTGCATGTCTCACTTTATATCTGCTTTTTTAGCACATGTTCTTATCATGCGTTTGGATCAGTCGCCCGAGACCTCTGATCCAAGTCGCACCTTATGCAAATGTCACCGCCCCGACCTGTTTTCACCTGAAACAAAAGCAGCGTCTGCCTGACTGACAGCCTAATGCCCTCTAATCAAACAGGTGGCGACGTTACAGTAAATACAACACAATCCTCTCTCTGCTACAGTGAGCGATAAAGAGTCACACAGCGGAGGCAAACAGCAGCAGCTTGACTGTTCAAACAAGCTGCTCACAGAGAAGTTTCCATTACGTGTTTCCTCTTTGTGACAAAAGGTGTGATTGTCAAAGAGAGGCATGAAGAGGGGACTATTAAAGAACACTTGATGCAGTGTATCCACCCGGCAGAGCAAAAGGAAATGATTAAAGGTTAATATATTACCAGATGTGAACTTATGAACTCAGAGGGAGAGCAAACCATGTTTACAGTGATTTAGTTTTCACTTGTGTAAATTAATTTTTTACATGTCAAAATGTCATTGTGATGTGTAAATATAATGATAGTTTTCAATTGTAAAATTGAGTGGAAACTTCCTGTCCTGATTATTAAACGACTCCACGATCCAAATCCAGTGAAAGATTAAAACCAAACACATTACATCCACAGATTGTCTCAAGTTTGGCACCACTATTCCCTGATTTCACCCACTGGATTTTCTGTAATAATGAATCTTTATGAATGAAAGTTTTCAACTGCAAGACATGAAAACCGCAGCCGTACACTCATCTCTGATTGACATCTCCTTTGGCCAATCACGACCTTCCAATCACTGTTCCCCAGCCTATAATGGCCAATGAGAGGCTGAGATGAAAGGAGGCGCCCGCCCCTGTTCTGATGTATCTATACATGACCAATTAAAGCGATATTGGAGAGAAAAAAAATCAGTTACTGATAAATCAGCCGATACCTTTCGATATATAGATGTAGATATACACATTTGTTGTGTTGATGCCTCAAATGCAGTTATCAAACACTCTCACTCTGGGAAATAACATCACATGTACTTGTTGACACTCCAGAGAGTGATGCTGCTTGTTTTAGTCTATACAGCGCCCTCTGTTGGTGACAGCCAGACATTTGACAGGTGAATGAATATCTGCGCATATATGTTATAAAATTAGCCGATATCGATAGTCACTGGATATCGGCCGATATTATCGGCTGGTTGATGAATCGGTCAAGCTCTACTGAGGAGATTGAACAAAAGTACAAGCTACTTTCAGAATTGTTTAAAATTATTATTTGTGGATATTTATACCAAGATAGACTATGAGTCCCGATTCATCAGGAGAAAACAGACAAATCTATGTAAGTGTAGACACAGAGCACCCCCATGTAGGTGAAAGGGAATGATCGTTGACTCCATGATTATTTCACCCTGTTTTACACACGTCCCACCTTCAAGAATATGGAGTTTTAGAATAGAGCTTCATCAAACTAACACGGATATGTCGGCTTGAAGCTCAAAAGCTGCCGCACAGATTCCTGTTGGTATCTATAATTGCTTTAAACGCCACTGGTAACATGTTTAAAGGTCTCGCTGTGCAAGAGGAATTTGTTGAACAATACTGATAAGAGATGCAACACACTGATGCCTCTTAAGAATCTTTTGGTTTCATTAGCAGAACAAAAAAAGATCTGAGGGGGGGGGGGGGGGTGCATAAATAACAGCAGGATTATCTTTGTGTTAACAGCAGCTCAGTGGAGGCTGATTATTAAATATATGTGCATAAATCTGTCATGTTGGCAACACACAACACGCTCGATGTGTCATGTTAATGACACAAAGGGTTCAAAACAAGTCTGCCCTGCAGAGGAATGAGGATGGACTCTTCAGCGACTGTTAATGAGCACTAGCCATTGTTGTGGTAAGATTCCAGTCTTGCCTCTAAATCTTGTGCTATGAGAGAAATGTAGGGCGTGCGTGGTAAGTGGAATGCTTCAGTAAAAAAGATAGGACTCGCTGCCATTCCTGCCCGGTGCTTCAGACAACATCCACCTGTCCTCGTCTCACCTCGACATGGCTAAGGAGCAAGGGGGGTACACCATCTTCTTCTTGTCGCTGGCCGTGATCCTGGATGTCATCGGCCTCATCCTGTTGCTCATCGGGATCTTCGCCCCGTTGAGTTTCTGGGACTTTTTCGTTTTCTCCGGCCCTTTGCTGATCTTCATCAGCCTGGTGTTCTGGATATTCTGGTACATGGGGAACCTCAAGGTGTCCGAGGAGGAGCTCAGCCTGGTCAAACCGAGCATACTGTGAGCTGATACTGAACCCGAGAGGAAGCAGTACCTGAGATGCTCTGCTCCTTCAAATCAGTCACATGATGATGATGGATGACGAGCGAACAGGCCCTGAAGCGTCAGAAACTGTGAATTTTGTGAAACCTGTGGCACTGTGAAGCTCTGGAGGTTTTTTTGCCTAAGGTGAAGGATGTGTGTGATAACTCCAATCCCAGGCACGAGCAGGAGCACATTTGACTAATCCCAGGAGATTAAAGAATCTACCTTCTGACTCCAGGCGGAAAACAACTCTGGAGGAACATGGACAGAAAGGACCCACAGACTTTGTTCCAAGCTCTAAAAACTGCCCCTTGATAATGCAGTTTGTCTTATTTATTCAAAATCTACATGTGAACATGAAGGAATGATGCTCATGGGTCAAAGCAGCCCATTTTTCCTTTGCAACACGACAGCATATAGGATACAAGGCGGAGCATGGCACTGTGTTTTGCTTTAAAATCTAGCTAAATGAACAAGCTAATGCTTCTAAAATGTTATTCAGCACTTTCAGCTTTGCGGGTCGTACTTTGTGCTTCTTCACCATATATTTTGGGCCTGAATTTTTGACTTCTCTGCTCCTTTTATTTCCTTGTTCTCGTTGTGTTCTGGCTCGTTGGCACCCTGAGTATCACCAAGGAATTTCAAATGTACTAGTCAAATCTCAATGTTCTGGTGTTTCCTCTGCACGATTTACTCATTAATAGAAGGGTGTAGGGTTTGAGATTACACGCTGAAATGTAGCTGTATAAATATTTACAGAATGTATTCTGCAGCAGTAAGGAAAAGTTGTTGTTGTTGATGCTATTTAAGGGTCAGGGTCCCCTGTACCCTTTGACCGTCTCTTGACAGCAGGGCTGTCCATGTACAATGTGAGTGTGTTTCTACTTTTATGAAGGAAAAATCATTATAAACATGTTTTGAAAGGACTTTGTGTTCATTGAAAGGCGGCTCCTCCGTTTAAAACTAGCCAAACAGGCAGTGTAGGTTTCTATTCACGGTTATTCAAGGCCCACCCAGTTCTTTACACTGTAAAAAGTCTTCTCTTCAAAACAAAAGGAGAAAAACAACAATAAAGTCAGGAAACATTACACAAGATGTGAAAAAGTACCTGCCAGCAAGTAAGTCCCTCAGATCTTTTAAGAATAGGTAAAAATATCTAATCCATGGTTTACCAAAAAATATCTTCAAACTATGATAACATATAACTGTAAATGACAGACCTGGCAGAGACGTCAACTCAGGACTAAGTCTGACACCTACCCCTCCAAAGCAAGTTCTGACATTTGAAATTACTTTCTAGAAATAATCAGTCTTTATGCTGATGGTCGGGTTTCCTTTTACAGGTCATTAAAAAGGCATCATTAATAATATCAGTCTCTTTTACAACAACCCAAAAGCGCCTCACAGGACCTTTAAGAAAACGACTTAGGGGTATAGTAGAACTGTACAGAGTTAAAATAATTAATGGTGTTTTCCCCAAATATGAAAAGTGTGCAGTTGTTTGAGATTGACCCAAAAAAAATCCTTCATTTCTTGCGTAAATTTTCTGTTCTGAATGTGTTAAATGTTTGATTTGTACCTGTCAGTTTGAATCCAATGCTGCTCATTTAAGTATCAAGCATTAACTTACTGAGAAACCGTCGGTTCATTTATTTAGTCTCATTAAAAAAATAAAAACCGCCTGACATAAAGGAACAAACTCTAATTGTTTTTACTAAAGAGATTAATCGTACTTAAATTCACTTTTTTTTTTTGCAGTGTAAACATCACATTCACACAGGCGCTTAACGGTCACAGGGGACATGTTCCTTCTTGAAGCAACGGAGCTCCAGAAAAATAATCACAGGTGTCATCCAATTAACAGTTTACCTTAAAAAAAAGAACTCCGAGCTGTGTGAGATGTGTGCTGCAGCCAGCAGGGAGGATGAAACTTACACTGCCTCCACCCAGCCCAACTCTTCCCCGCCTTAATCAGCACTCAAGGCGCCATTATCTCCCCCAGACATGGAGAGTGTTATTAATGTGTCCATTTGGCTTCTGCCCCTGAGAGGGGAAATGGAGGAGAGGCGTAATGGAGCTCTCTCTCTCTCTCTCTCTTTCTGTAAAGAGATGGAAACCCTGCTGCTCGGCCCCCTCCCTCCCCCTGCAGGACGCCGCCTTTAACTGTGCTGCTCAAATCCCAGACATGTCGTGATGGTATCTGTCGTTACAATCATACTCACAACTGTACTCATCAATACAACATAACATCTCCTCTGAGAGCTGCAGAGTACACACTGCAAAAACTGACATGTAGTATCTCATATCAAGGGGATATATGAGCTGGTCTTTTGAATGTTATCTATCTATCAATATTTTAATACTTTTTTATAACTTGTAAATTAGATTATCTAAAATTAAGAGAATTATAAAGCTGTTTAATCAACATAGATTCCAAACTGCTTCGTCAGAGAGCAGTTTCCACACATGCACTCCTGAAGATATCAGAACAGGCTGCCTCTGAAAATCTGCCTGAGATGCTTGTTCACATAATGCACCTCATAGTGTGAAGGTTTACTTTGTGGGAAAGGGTGGGGTGCGTGGGCCAGGGGGCTCAAAAGTGAAGCCACAGTGTAGAAAAGATGCTGCAGTGATCCGCATTGACGGATGAAGCGACAGAGTGGAACAAGTGGAGAATGACATTGTGGCGAGCAGAAAGGGGCATCTGTCATCACCAAGGGGTAACAAAAATGAAGCCAAGTGAGGAAGTGTAAAACCCTGCAGTTCGTCGAGTGTCCACTAGAGGCTGGCTCCAGGCTGGAAGTCACATACACACAACAGCCAAAAAAAGGCATTTTTTACAGAATAAATAAACATGTTTACAGCCTGCTACAAAAACTAAATAGGTCTGATTAGTTATTGTCATCACTGGCACACAATGTACACACTTTTTTTTTTTTTTAAACGTCTCCGTTTTGATTTTGAAAACGATACCTGTTATCCATAGTTATTCATGTAGCTGACATGATTGACAGGTGGGCGCGATGTAACGGTCCGTCAAGAGGGTTTAAACCCCGCCTCAGCTCCAGCTCTCAGCCTGTCATTAGGTTGGCTGTAAGTTAGTCTGAGACAGGATTTCCAACATGGTGGCTGCTGCTGATGAGCCTCCAGAGCCCCCCATGCAGGAACAGATGGGTGTCGACACTCAGGCTTCATTCATTAATATTTACAGTCTATGGTCTTGACAAGACATCATGTCCCACATATTATCCAATACTTCTGATATGTGTCTTGTTTTTTTTTTAAATCTTGGCAAAGGGCTGTTTTGTATTGTATTCCTTTCATTCACATGTTTTTGAGAGTGTGTGTCTGCTGAAATCGACTCCCCGGTCGGTTGCCAGCTGACATCAAATGACCTACAATGATAAAGCATGGACTCTTTTGTAGGCATCATCGAGTTGATATCAGGTTCTTATAGTCCCAATCTTGTGGTTTAAGAGAGCTTTTGACTCATCAGAGTTGATCTCCATTAGCTTTGCCACAGCTCACCTCTTCCTGCACTGGAGTGAAATCTTTGACAAGCTGCTTCCCAGAAGTAACATGAATACACACTGATATAACCCATGAAATGCCTTTGATTCAATAGTCCGTAATGTGTCACATGCTGGCTTATTAGAGTAAATTTAATCATTCCCTGATATTTCTACAGTATCAGAAGCACTAAGCGGTTGTTTTCTTAAAGTGATCAGTCTAATGTATCTGGATGTATTAAAGACGAGATAAACTCTCTTATCGAGCTCACGTCGATGTAATCTGCGCTCGACAGATGTCCTGATTCATCATCAGATAAAATGCTTATGTGTTTTGCCTGTTTGGATAGAAACTGAAGTCTTTAGGGCAGATAATGACGATGTGATCATTACACTCTGCTCTGTTTGTGAACACTGTATACTTCAGCCTCTAAAGCTTAAAATGGCTGGTGAGTCCATGATGTCATCTGTGCAGGATTTTGTTGTGCGTGTCTCCCTCCAGTGGTCGGGGGGAGGCAAAGTCACAGGACAAAAGAAGAGGAGGAAATTAAATGGTATAATCCTGTTGTGTGTCAGACTGACAGACTGTAAACCCACTTTACCGGGACACTTCACATTATGGTTGTCGTGGAAACAACATTTAACACTTTGATGTGATCCTTGGATAAAAATCAAACTATATGGATGCCTTGTTTTATGCAGCAACAAAAATAGAAGTCATATGCACCACATTGTGTATTTTCTTCGTTGGATTATCAAAAATGTACTGAAAACTTTTGCACACTGTCTAAATTGCACATATGGTATTGGCAATGTCTTTTGTTCAGATCTGTTGTTGATGTATTTGTGCAATTCAGACAGTAGCTGCATGCATGCTTGCACCAAAAAGTTGTGCGCAGACAGCCGCATATTTCAATCAGACTCTATCCGGAGTATATGAAATCTAATCTAATCTCATGTCAAACTTTTATATGAAGACGATTGGAGGATCATTCACAGATTTTGATTGAAAGCTTTGCAGTTGTTAATAAATAAACGTTTAAAGTTTTTAAAAGTCTGTTACAAGATACTTCACATGTCAAACTACTTTTTTCAAAAGCTGGACATTTTTAGTTTGCAATTTCTTTAAAGCTCCTGTGAGGAACTTTAAGTTTGTGTCGATTTTGGCGCCCCCTGTCCATGAAGCGATGTATCTCATCTCTTAATTGATTTTTTCCTGTAAATGTGTAAGTCGTGTTTTTTGATGAAACACTTCACCCTGCTTTCTGATAACAGTCAAAAGTGAACCGCTGTAAATCTTTGCAGCGTAAACAAAGGCCGATTCTGTAGCGTGCTGTAACTCACCTATTCTGACGCCTACCTGAAGTTACAAGCATCGAATATTAGGATATAGAATTTAGCAGTCATGTTGCTGTTGGGATTGTTTGCTCCTTGAGGTCATAGAGAAGCATCAGCATTGATTTCATAACCAGATAAAAGCTCCCCTCATCAGCTTTAAAACAAAAACTAAAGCTTGAATTGAGATATTCAGAGGATATGAATGAATTACCTTAATTCTAAACACTTGAAATACAAGAACCCTTATAGATCTATAACAGGGGTGGGCAACTGGCGGCCCGGGGGCCACATGCGGGCCTCCATCAACCCTCAACGTAGCCCTCGGGTCAATTTTTACATATCAATTAATTGGAAACATGAAGAAAACATGATAAAATCTGCCATTAAATCATAAAAAAAACAGAAATATGTCCATAATATTTAATCGCTGGTATATGTTAAGTTTAATCTGAGACATAATTGATTGTAATTGTTTTGTTACACCACTATTTGGCCCTCTGACAGTGAGAATTAAATGAATGTGGCCCTTGCTGTGACCAAAGTTAGCCATCCCTGATCTATAAAGACAATAATATGTGTAAACATGGGTTTTATTTGAATGAAAAAGAGGAACAGTGTATTTAGTATTGCAAGAGATTATGAACACTATTTCCTTTAGATGATATCTGACTTGATAATGATTTACCAGCATGTTGAATGTTTGCCCTTGTCCTCACACAATGTTTTCCTTGGAGCAAATTCATTATTCTGAATGTTAACTAACCTTGGTGTTGCCTCCATGCTGCATTCAATGACACTGTCAAAGCATGGTCGTTACTTTACACCCTGTCAGAGGTGTTAATGCCACACACACACACACACACACACACACAGTCCTTCAGTGTTTACAAACAAGTGGCCTACAGATGGCAGGGGTCAGTCACCCCGATGATAACAAGGCCTGCAGACAGGGCGGCTCAGGATTACAGAGCCTGCAGCTAACCTGAAGCAGTTTCTGTCTGTCACTCTGGCATGGCAACCAAAATATATTTTTGCGCTGATTACAGATTGTAAATAATCATTTAAAACAAGCCAACCTCATTATTGCAAAGTAAGATGCTGCAAAGAGGGACACTTCTTAAACCAGACATGGATTCTGTAGTGGAAGAGGAAGACCTACATGTAATGTGGATTTGCGCTGTAGCGACTGTGGAGCTAAAACAAGCAAAATCCTGCATAAATATCTCAAACATTTGCTTGTTTCCTGCTTAAAATCCGCGATTACACGGTGGTGTCGACGAATAATCCCAGTCGGTCGATTATCTTCCGGTGTGGCGGTTACGGTGAGTGATTGCACGTGTAAACCGGTTGATCCCGTCCCCCTTCTTGCGATCGGTGTAAAACTCCCATGTTTTCTTTTTCACCGGGCAGCATATGCGCGTATCGCTACTCACCAACCGACCTTGAATCTGTCCTCGGATTTAATCCTCGCGTGTGATTGGTCGCCGCGGCGGGGCTGCCTCGGCGTCCTTGATTCGGATTGGTTGAGCGCGCTTGTCGTTTGGTTGGCTCTCTCCGCTTTACCCTTTCTCTCGGCGGTGGGTCGGAGCCGCTGTCCCTAGCCTCGCATGTTCCCCTCTAAATTCCTGTTTTGAATTCGATGCCCCTCTTGTACATTTGATCCATTTTCACGGCACCGCCTGTACACCGGTGTTTCAACCCCCTCCCCCCCCCCCTTCCCCACCACCACCACCACCCCTGTATTCGTCGTTAGGAGACCCTTAACCCCCACAACATGGCCGTGGTGAGCGGATCGTCTGGGCCGGTTGCCCGGCTCGAGGGCCGTGAATTCGAATACATGATGAAAAAGCGCTCGGTGACCATCGGCCGGAACTCGTCTCAGGGCTCCGTGGACGTGAGCATGGGCCACTCGAGCTTCATCTCCCGGCGGCACCTGGAGATATTCACCGCCAGCGACGACGGCACCGGCAGCGGGGACTTCTACCTGAGGTGTCTCGGTAAAAACGGGGTGTTTGTAGACGGAGTGTTCCTCCGACGGGGCGCCCCTCCTCTGCAGCTCCCGCGAATGTAAGTGAACACATGTGGATGCTAAGCTCCAGTAGCCGCGACCACTCAACAACATTTGACTTGTTTCTTTTTTAGTGTTTTTTTTTTTTTTACATTAACCGGCAGTAAGAAGAGGACCACGTGTTTTAGCATGTTAGCAAGAAGTCCGCATCCTGTCCTCTATGCCATTTTCTTTGTTGACATTTTTTTTTGTTAGCAACGGGGTCACTTAGCCGCCTGCCTTCTTCCCACATTCCCCTCCTGTGGTTAACTTCGCGTTAGCCGCATACCACCGTGTCCACCATACTACGATGTGGCTTAAATACCCCCAAAACCCCTCACTTAAAGTGACGCTATTGTTGTTATTTATTAGTGGTAGCCTTTCTGTATTTCCCCCCCTATACAGTCAGAAAATGTTTATCCAAATGGAAGTGCAAAACATTCATCTTTGTTTTCATGGCAAACATGGCAGCTAGGTGGCTGAGCTAGCCTGTAGCTTGTTTCTGTTAGTTGTGAATGGAGCTCCTCTCGACCCCTAAACGTAAACAAACCAGTCCGTCCCCGCCCTGCCGGCTCACAACACCACAGCCTGCGGGACCTTTGGCCTCCATTCAAACCAGCTCCAAGTCAATAGAAGTAGTTTATTTAACCAGCTATTCTCCCACGACAAACATTAAACATCATTTTTGGTCTAATATTTACTTTTTTTTTTTTTTTTTTTGCACCCATAGAGGTTCAGCTTCAGTTGTTTTGTTGTCACTGTTTTAAAGGTGCACTATCAGCTAAACTGCAAATAGGACAGATTTAAAAAAAATTACCTGCTGCAATTGCACTTTATAACGATTCCCTTTTTTAAGTAAGGACAGAAGACTTTTAAACTTTAGCCTGAGTTGCATATATCAAACTGTATTGTGGGCTCATGTTTTTTGTATGGGTGGGATATGTTTGTATATGTGTGTGTTGTGTGTTTGTATGTATGCTGGCTGCTGGAACACTTACATTTCCCTGCTGGGATGAATAAAGTATATCTTATCTTTATCTTATCTTAAGTTGGAGAAGGCAAACAATTATTTGCTATATTTTCTGAATTAAATGCACAAACTTTATTTAAAAAAAAAAGTTCCGGACACTGTTTGGAGCTAAAAAAAAAAGCTACCAGGAGAGTTACGGTGTCACTTAGGGCTGGGAAATGTATCGAAATTTTTAAGATATATCGATATATTTTCAAACAAGAATATAGGGTAAGACAATATCGTTAATATCGATATAGTTTAAGTTGCGTTAAAATAACGTTCTGGAGGTGCCAGGTCACTTTTTTCTCATCTCACTGATGATGACTGACTGTCTGTCCCTCTTATCCCCGCTCCTCCTCTCTCTCTCTTTTATTGTATTTAAGGAACAATTTTAATTTTATAATATTACTTTTTAAATTCACAAACAGGTAGTTTATTTTACCATGTGTTTTCACTGTTAATAAAAGGCGTATCGATATATATATCGAGTATCGCCATTCAGATAAACAATATCGAGATATGAGTTTTGGTCCATATCGCCCAGCCCTAGTGTCACTGTTGCGGGCGTCCCACCATAACTTCTCGTGTAACGTTTTATCTTCAAACAGTTTCACATTTTCCTCTGAGGACAGTTTGTGTATAGAGTTATGAACATATATCACATAATCTTTACAGTTTTCCAACTTTACTATTTCTCTACCAAAACTCCACAGTGCACCTTTAAATTACAACATGATCGATGATGTGCTGTTTCCAAACAAACATTTCAGTACATAAATTCAAATTCAAAAAACTTTATCTGTCCCCGGGGGGCAATTCAGAGGCACACAGAGCAGTAAATTAACAACAGTGCAAGTACGAAACCTTTTAACCTAAATATAAAGTGTCAATTTGAATACAACTTAAAGCTTAAACTTAACTTAAAAATACAAAATATAAAAAGAGTAGATATAAGTGGACAGTGATCGGACTAACAGATGCAATCAGAACTATGTGCAGTAAACAAGAACTAAATAAATAAATATATATATATACACACACATACAGAGCTATGTGCGAGATAAATATATATATATACCGTTATAATAATGTTATTAATAGGCTGTAAAACTTCTGGCATCTATTTTCCAGTAAATATGTGCTCGGTCTGGGATTAAAAACAACAACATTTCACTGAATGATGCCTTAGAGAAAAGACAGAATTATTGACATAAAACAGAGTTAAAAGTCAAGCTCTGCTCGTGTTGAAATGCTAAATCCATTAGCCAAAAAGTAGCCAACCATTTAAAAAACAATTTTTAACTGTGATTTAAATTGTTTATTAAAATAAAATAATGATGGAACGTGATCCAAACTAAACAAAAAGTGAAGAATTGATATTTAGCTGTTTGTTTATTTTTGTAAGCTAGAGTTATTCCCTGCGGAAAATTCAAATATTCACAAATGTGTTGGTCTAATTTCTACTTAAAAACATGTCATTACACTCAATAAGTCTCCTTCACCTGACACGTCTGGATAAATGTTGTTTCAGGATTTCACAATCGGAAAAAAGGCCTGAACTGCTTGTAGTGGTATTTTATTTTAAAACAGATTATTTGTTAAGTTTCTTAAAATATCATAGACCTAATTAAACAAAACTTACGTACAATTTCAAGTAAACATTTAAATAAACTTGATACGATTTAGGTTTTGCAGGTTTGGACTTCTTATTTACAAAAATATATTTTTTGTAGGGATGAATTTAAAAATCTTTTCTCTTTTAGACGGTTGAAATGATAAAAAAAATTGTTGCAAATTTAGTCAAACTATCAGACCAAAAAAAAGTCAAACATTTTGCTTGTTTCGGCTCATTAAAATAACAGTTTGCTTCTTTTCTCTTCAATTTGATTGGACGTTCAGTCTTTTTTTTTTTTTTTTAGGGTGGGGTGCACTGCTATCTGAACGTTACAAATGCTTCTTTTCTCTTTAATTTGATGGGACGTTCAGTTTTTTTTTTTGGGTTGGGGGAGTGCACTGCTGGCTGAACGTTACAAATGCTTCTTTTCCCTACAGCGTGCTGTGAGGAAATGAAACTTAAAGTTTTCACCATCTCTGACATTTCAAAAGGTGATCAACCTCACATATTTCACAATCAAGTGGAACTGCAGAACATAATATGGGGTTAAGAAACTTGTTTATGTGTTTCACACTTCACAGTAGCCCTTTTTTTTGTTCCTTCTGTTACTCGTAATGTAGTCGAACCTACCAGTGTCCCTCTGTCAACACAGGCCTGACTCTCTGCTATTGTGCAATCCCTCAATGTGAAACCACTTTTCTTTTATGTGCACAAAGAACAAACTTGTTTTGACTTGACGCAATGTTTGCACCACTAAGTTTGGTTGTTTTTTTTAACAGAAATATGTTCTGCAGCTGCATTAGATTTTCACTAGCTGTTGAATCAATTGTTGCGCTGCTGTTAGCCACATTGTACATACATTAGCGGTGCATTTCATTAAGTAGGCACAGCCGAGGAACCAGGACAGAGTGGTTTTTAAGGTTCATGTATTGATCAGGTCTGCAGCCAATAAAGAGCTTTTAATCAGCGGCAGTCTTTACTACATGCACGTTCCACAAGCAAGGTACCACCTAGCCAAGGCTCATGTGCTTTACTGTAATCCTTGAGCTATAGAGGACACCTAAACAACCCTGACTGTCTGTGATAAGAGCCCAAGATTGACAGCATGAGAGAACTCGCAGAGCCGCAGCCCAGGGGCCGGCCTCGCTTGTATTCCAGGGATTCCTCTTTGGTGATGTAAACAGACTGAGGAGAAAGAAACAGCTTTCCCTTCCCCTTTTTTTTCTCCTCCTCCCTCCCCCTTCCATGTCCTCTCCCACACCCCGCACATTCTCCCCAAAGTTGGTGCTCTTCCTGTCTTGCCGTCCTCTTTTGTTTACATTCTGTTTTTCTCCGAGGGGGGGAGAGGGGGGGGAGACGATCAAGTGAGAGTTTTCAGTCGAACGGGCTTTTGTTTGTTGTCGATCTCACAGCTTAGCAGCGTAGCAACAGTGCTTTAAAAAAAAAAAAAACAAGTTTAGGCCTTGTTGTTCATTGGGGGGGAAATGGGGCGTCTAAAGAGGCTTCAATGCCTGCAAACTTTGAGGGGGTGTTCGATAACTTTTCGTATCATTTAACCTCAATCAGACTGTTTAAAAACGTGAAGTGATTGGTTTATAATTTGACGGTAGGTCGACCATTTAGCAGATATTTCCACATTTGATCATAAAGCTTTCTCACTATAACCTCTTTTGAACTTCCTGAATATTCAAATATCATGGCGATAAGATAAATAGATATCAACATTGTCTTACCACATTAATCCAAAATAATCAGAAAGTCCAGCAGGACCCGTTCAGCAAAACACTTTGTCCTTATATCTAATATACTGGATTTAATCGACTGACCATGTAATGAACGATACAAAGAACAACCAGTGGGTTAGTTGATTATGAGACACAGGACGAGTAACAGTTACGACTCAGTTTACATCTATTAGAGGTGAGAATCTTCAGAGGCCCCACATATTATCACAATACTCGAGCCACAAAGCGATATTATTGCAGTACAAACAATTTTTTATCTTAATCACCAATAGCATCGCAAATCGACCAAAGCTGAAAAAGAAAAAGTGAAGAATTGATATTTAACTGTTTGTTTATTTTTGTAAGCTAGAGTTATTTCCCTGCGGAAAATTCAAATATTCACAAATGTGTTGGTCTAATTTCTACTTAAAAACATGTCATTACACTCAATAAGTCTCCTTCACCTGACACGTCTGGATAAATGTTGTTTCAGGATTTCACAATCGGAAAAAAAGGCCTGAACTGCTTGTAGTGGTATTTTAATTTAAAACAGATTATTTGTTAAGTTTCTTGAAATATCATAGACCTAATTAAACAAAACTTACGTACAATTTCAAGTAAACATTTAAATAAACTTGATACGATTTAGGTTTTGCAGGTTTGGACCTCTTATTTACAAAAATTTTTTTTTTTGTAGGGATGAATTTAAAAATCTTTTCTAGTAGAAGCTTGAAATAATAAACATTTGTTGCAAATTTAGTCAAACTATCAGACCAAAAAAAAAAGCAAACATTTTGCTCATCAAAATAACGGTTTGCTTCTTTTCTCTTTCATTTGATTTGATTTGATTTGGCCCTGCAGGTCTTCAGTCATATTTTTAAGCAAAAGCTGCTGTGAGCGAAAAAAAGAGAGCGATGACTAAATTGCTCAAGTACGTTGGCAACACAACGATGCGATTTAGTCCATGTGCAGGAGCTTAGATTATTTATTTGAGTAATTAAACCAAGAAACGATCAAATGTCTGTTGCCATGGTCTCATGTTTTTTGCCACCATGTTATGGACGCAGAAATCGATTAGTGATGATTTTTATCACATCTGGTTTAGAGACAGGCCCATGAAGGTACGAGTTTTCCCTGCAGTGATTTATGGCTTCGACTGTTCTCAGACTTTCTACTGCGTCCTCAGCAGTCAGTGTAAAGTCCTCCGGTTTAATATTCAGTTAACTGTTGGCTCAGAGGGCGGACAACAGGGCTTGTTCATGTTTATATCCCAGCATACAGCTGTGACATCATGTTGACATACACAAAGAACTGAAAGGAGCAGCACTGTTTTTTTAAATATTTTATCATTTTATAGATCCGTCAGTTACATACAGAATCACTCCGATGTTATTCAAGGATCCACTTCCCTGAAAGGGAGCTCCAAGGCGAGTGTCTCCCCTCGGCTCCAGGAAGAGTTTCGGTCTCCCCTCCTGTGAGCTCCAAAGCCGATCGGAGATGTAGGTGTTCTGGGAAACGGGTTCTCTCGGCAGACGGCAGCTCTGTGAGGGAAAAGTTAAAGCCGTGCCTGGCAGTCTTTAAATCGAAACCAACCAGCGCCCGCCCCGTCTCCAGAGTGTCAGACTGTCTGATCCTGACAGGGGATTTAGGAGAGTTTCCTCTTTTCGCCGTTATCTGTTTGAGGTCTCCCTGGATGGTTTCATCCCAGCATTACCTATTAATGAGGATAGTAACCCACGGATGAATCTGTTTTTACCACATCAAAAAAGTAGTTCAATCATTTAAAGGAATCCGCCCTGATGCTCGTTCAGTTTCTGGTCGGCGTTGTCCTCACATTCCTCAGTCTGTGAATTCTGCTGCAGATCTGACAGGAGCGATGTGAGAGATATGCAATCATTTTATTGATTTTACCGAGGGTCGATTTTTGGAAGTTATGAATCTATTTCAAATCTCAGAAGATAAGAATCTGGATTTTTACAA
Source organism: Labrus bergylta (assembly GCF_963930695.1). Taxonomy (NCBI): domain Eukaryota; kingdom Metazoa; phylum Chordata; class Actinopteri; order Labriformes; family Labridae; genus Labrus; species Labrus bergylta. The sequence continues at coordinate 3,915,529 of NC_089210.1, read as the reverse complement.
AAATCTATTTTTTCCCCACCCCTCCTCACAACACCTGTTTTTGTTTTTATAATCTTTGGTTGGACTACGAGATCCAAAGAGTCCGCTTTACGGCGCTATAATGAGAATATTAACCTGTATATCAGTGATTGGTGTAGTTCTGACAGAATCATGATAACAATAAAAGAGAGACCAATGAACTACTGGAGAACAGAAAACAAAATTCATCTGTTTGATTATACACATGCAGATCATATCGGTCGTTACAAATCGAAGAAGTATTGGAAAAAACGCGTTCAGTGCGGTGTGTGTCAGCACCTTTGAATAATATTGCACATTAAATGTTACTGCACGCTGAATATTGTTTAGATGCACCAAATCATCACTAAGAACCAATCACCATGCTGTAGAGAGGAGTGATTTTTTAAATTCCTGACATGGTGCTGAGGCCGCTGCTCTTTCAGCAGGTTTTTTTTTTTAATGCACCACTCTTTCCCTAATTTAGGCCGCTCCTCCGCTGAGACCACCGCTTCTCCAAACACGGCCTCATCAGAGCAGCTCCGGCCTGTGCTTCAGTCCTCTGCAGCGCTTTCCTCAAAAACCATTTCTAATAAAACTTCTGATATCTTCAGTCTGCGTTAGCACCAGTAATCAAATTTAATGATCTAAAATATTTTCTCTACCAGTGATTGAAATCCAGCCAATATTTCTACCACAGTTCAGGTTTTTGTGCCATATCAAGTTATCAAGGCACTCGCTGATTTGATTTGCTTTTCAGGAGTTGTTTTCACCGTCTGTTGCCTCTGCCTGTGTCTGAGAGTTACACTTCTTTAAACCCCCCCCTCTGTGTGTTTTGTCTCCTGCGTCTTGTCTTGCAGGTGCACCTTCAGGTTCCCGAGCACAAACATTAAGATCACATTCACGGCCCTGTCCAGCGGGAAGAAATTTAAGCGCGAGGCTCCGGAGTCGCCGGTGAAACCAGTCCAGCCGCAGATCTCCCCCCTCACCATCAACATTCCAGACAACATCGCTCACCTCATGAGCCCCCTGCCATCGCCCACGGGCACCATCAGGTACGCAACACTGCTAATTGTTAGGTTATAACCAACCACGAGTTTCTCTCTCTTACCTAAAGAAAGCATAGCTACTACTAGAGATTCAATCTGAAAATGAATCCATGAATGGGATCAGATTATGGTTTTAGGTGACGTTTAGTTCAAGAGTTTTATACCATGGCCCTATTTTCACATACCGTAAAATCTGGTTGTATATTACCCTCTTTAATATCTATTTTTTAAATCTAGAAACTGTCTGTTTCCTAAATACTGTTGCACTCAATATACCAGTATAAATGACTTCTAGAGCAGCAGCAGCCGGCACCATCACACATTGCACACAACCTGACGCTATGAAAAGTCGCCCCCGTTCATTCCCCCTCATGAGCTCATAATCATGCATTTCAAGAAAACAGGTATACTGTTCAGTAATACATCTTGTACAGTGCTGCTGGTTGAATTTAAAGACTCCTAACTCATAGAAGTCAACGAGCAGCCAGCTTAGGAGGGCAGCACGACATGTTGGGCTGCGGGTCCGTACTCTACAACTTTCACTGCAGGCTGAGAGCTCAACCACCGTAATGTAGCTGGTAGGAGTGCCAACTAAATGCAGAAAGGTTTCAAGACCGACGCAGAACTGGCTAAACACTGAAGCTTCCTCGTCCGTGGCATGGCAACCTGCGCTCACATCGAGAAAGCTCTAGACTCTTCTCCTCTGTCGCCCCCCGGTGGTGGAATGAACTTCCAAACTCCATTCGATCTGCAGAGTCCCTCTGCACCTTTAAGAAAAAGCTAAAGACCCAGCTCTTTCATGAATACCTACTAACTTAATGATGATGGTCTCCATATTATTGATGATGATGATGGTAATGACGATGGTTTTTGTTTGATAACGACGACTTATAAGATGGTTTCTATACTGATTAGAGCTCTCAAGAACTGCCCTCAATGTTGTGCTTTGTGTTCACTTCCTGTCAGCACCTGTGTGTCCAATCAGACTCAAAGCTGATCGTTTGCTCTTACTGACATTGTTCCCTTATTTCTAGATCCTTGCTTGTGTTGTTCTTACTCTCTGATGTACGTCGCTTTGGATAAAAGTGTCTGCTCAGTGAATTGTAGAAGCTCTCTCCAGTGTTTTGAATTTTGACTGCAGTACTAACTTAAAACACTAGGTGTCAGAGTTACGTATTGCTCCTTTAAAGAGAGTGACGGAAAAGCTCTTTCTAGTTGTAAAAAAAAGTAATTTCTTAAGTTTAGTGGAACTTTAAGTGTCAACGCAGGGATTGCATAGCAGCCGTTCAGGACAGTCTCACGGCTGCAGCCAAAACATTTGAGCCTTCTAAGCAGTTAGACCCCAAAACATGTTTAAAACAGGGGGCTTGTTTATCTTTTTAAAAAAAAAGATTGTTTTTCAGATTTTTTTTTTTTTTTTTTAATCCTCCTGGTTTTATTTTCTAACTTTTCTTTGTCAGATATTGGCATACCAGAGGCGATGTCAGAATTAGAATGTTTCAATTTACGACGATGTCAATAAATAACAATAAGTGTTATCACCCCAACATTTCAAAAGAAAAGGACTGAGCAAAGAGTAGGACTCGTTTCCACAAATTCTCTTCTTAACACATCCAAGAAAAGCCGCTCCCCCCCCCCCCCCACCCCCCGAGCTGACCTTGAGCTGTCAGCTGACCTTGACATGGCCGCCCCTGTGCCGTGATCAGCTTAGGCTTAGTTCAGAGAGTACAGGGCTCAGAGAGGCACACTTAGATCCTCTCAACCTCTGATCTCAGACAGATGGCTTCGAACCAACAACCTCTGTCACACATTTAAAAGGTGAATCCAACAAACCAGTTTGCAGTCAGTCGACAAACAGCGGAGGTGATGAAAAGAGGCCGCAGGTTAAAGAAAGCACACATTTGGATCCGGAGCTGCTGCCCCCTTTTATTTGATCCACAAGCATCTCCAGAGTTCCCCCGAGTGCTAAAAAACGATCCAGCATGGAAATGATCCGTTACATGAAGCCTGCTGCTCATTCTCTCTGTTTCATAGATAATTAGAATGAATGAATAGTTCAATGCCTTGTTGCTATAGGCCTGATTGTAAAGGTTGCAGTGTTTCTAAGGAGGCAGAGTGATTTGCATAGATGTGGGCCAAAAGTAAGCCACTGCACCACAGACTGCAGATGAGCCCAAACCAGGGACACATCGGTGTGTTCTTACAGTAATGTCAGGCGGCGGCTTCAACTTCAGTAGAAACAAGACGCACGTTCATTTGCCCCCCTTTTTTTTTTTTCTTTTTTTTTTTACAATCCTTTAGAAAATGGTGCACTTGGCTGTCCAAGTGTTGGAATAAATGAGGACTGAAGAAGTCCACAGCTGCAGCCTTAATGCACAAACATGCCCCTAACTGGTGGATTCACACGTTTATTTTCCCAGTAAGTTTTTGTCCTTCAGCTCACGGTGTTGTTGTCTCTCCGCAGTGCTGCTAACTCGTGCCCCTCCAGCCCGCGGGGTGCAGGCTCCTCGGGCTACAGGATGGGCGGGCGCATGGTCAGCTCCGCAGAGCTGCAGCTTATGAACGAGAACTCGCAGCCCGAGAACGACAAAGACGCCTCCGGAGGGGACAGTCCCAAGGTGAGAGGAGGAGGAGGAGGAGGAGGAGGAGGAGGAGGGGCTGCCGGACAGACGACCTTTAAGTCTGAGCTTCTGTTCAACTTTTTAACTTCTCATCGCTTTGTCACATTTAGGGGGGCTGACGGCGCTACCTTAGTTCACCTGAGTCACTTCAAGTTCTTTAAGAAAATCCCACTCAAGCTAGTTAAAGTCTTTATGTGCAATTTTTCACACTTAAATATAATATAAATCAAGTCTATCCTCTGAAAATAACTCTGTGAGTCATGACTGTCTACAATGGGTGTAACACCCGAGTCCCACTGTCTGTGATGTTTTCAGAGTTTTCAGAGTCCTATCTTCACTTTGTTTACATCGCCAGTACAGCGGCTGACTCCTCCCCTCGCGTATAAAAGTTGTTTAATTGAGGGACTAGAGAAAAGAAGAATAACATACTGTACTCACTGCTTAACTGTGTTTCTAGATCACGCTCATTTCAGGTAAATTTACATGCAGTGTGAAGATACGAGCATAATAAAGATCGCTAGCATTAGCATGCTAACACAACAATGCAGCGCGAGTTGTTTTGGTTTAATGCTGGTGCTCAAGAGCGACATCTGCTGGATCAAAAAATAAAGCCTTTAACAAAGTGTCTTTGATGTCACTGTTCTTGCTCAATCTGTTAAATATCAGGAGTTCTCATGCAAACACAGTCGAGTAGGACGAATCGCTGCCCTGCGCTCACACTGCTCCAGGACTAACAGCTGATGTTTTTTTTTTAAACTGGATTCATAAATCTGTCGTTCTCCACAGGATGACTCCAAACCTCCGTACTCCTATGCACAGCTGATCGTCCAGGCTATAACGCTGGCCACCGACAAGCAGCTCACACTAAACGGAATCTACAATCACATCACAAAGAACTACCCTTACTACAGGACCGCCGACAAGGGCTGGCAGGTGAGGACGCTCTGCACCGAGACCTCCATATGCATCTGTTTATCTAGTAACCTAAAAACAAGCTAAACCTTCTCCCCTCCCCCCGCCGCAGAACTCGATCCGTCACAACCTGTCGCTGAACCGTTACTTCATCAAAGTGGCGCGGTCGCAGGAGGAGCCGGGGAAGGGCTCGTTCTGGAGGATAGACCCGTCCTCGGAGGGGAAGCTCATCGAGCAGGCGTTCAGGAAACGAAGGCCCCGGGGCGTCCCCTGCTTCAGGACCCCACATGGACCTCTGTCCTCCAGGTACCCCGTTTGACCCCCCAACGTCTCATCTCTGAGTTAAAGCCAAATGTTTTATTTTGAGCTTTTACACCTTCTTCATTTCAACATCCTCACATTTCACTCACATTTTTTGTAACAATATCACCAAACTGTTACGATTGAACAGCACATTTTTAAGTCTTTAACCCGAGTCCTCGGTCTTGTCCCCCTTAAGGAGTGCCCCAGTGTCTCCCAATCACTCGGGCGTCCTCTCCGCTCACTCCAGCGGCGTCCAAACCCCCGACAGTCTGTCCCGAGAGGGCTCTCCGGTCCCCCTGGAGCTGGACACCTCCTCTGCTCCCGCTCTGGCCTCCATACCGGCGGTCGGGCCCAAACTGGCAGTCATCCAGGAAGCACGCTTTGCACAAAACACATCAGGTATTCAACACACATGATGATGCCCGATGTTTATCTTGTGAGCTCCATCTATCAAGTTCTGTCTCTGGTGTACTGAAGATCAAAACATTGCTCCTCGTGTCCTCCAGGCTCGCCTGTCAACAACCAGCCGGTACTCATAGCAGTCCAGCGTCAGTTACCTCAGACCATCAAGCCGGTGACGTACACCATGGCCTCCCCAGTGAGCACCAGCACCTCCCAGCCCGCGGTTCAGACGGTCCACGTCCTGCAGCAGATCCCTGCCGGCTCCCTCAGCCCCGCCGTCATCGCCCAGCAGGCCACCATCATCAACAAGAGCGAGCTGCAGGAGAACGGCGATCACACGGAGGTCAAAGGTACGAGGAAATGTTTGTATCCACCGATGATGACGGCTTGGTTAAGAATCTGACCCATCTGAGTGTCTACCTACCCACAAAGCATGAAATAAACCCAACCAGTTGTTTGTTTGTGGTCTGCATAAGTCTCAGAACACAGAGAAAAATGCTCTGTTAAAATTTGCTCTCCTTATGACATCACAGTGGGATTCTTGTAAAAAAAAAAAATCCATCTCATTGACTTTACTTTGGAAGGTATTTGTATTATGAATTAATTTTTAAAAGCTTCATGTGTCCAAGAGAACATCTCTCCTCTCACCTCTGCTCTATGAAGAAGTTCCCTTCTGTCAGTTAGTTTGCCCGCCACATGAACGTCCCCTAAAGTCGCAGATTTCCCCTCGTGGGATCCATAAAGTATAAATTATTATTATTATTATTATTAAAATGTTTTCTCTCATCTTCTCAGTCAAAGTGGAGACGGTTCCCGGCATCGCCTCTATAGGCGGCTCAAGTCGCATCATCCAGAGCACCCAGTCGGCCACCCCCCTGCAGACCGTCACCATCGTGCAGCAGGCCCCCGTGGGTCAGCACCAGCTGCCCATCAAGGCCATCACACAGAACGGCACCCACAGCATCACCACTGCCATCCAGGGACCCATCAGCGCCGGTAAGGAACCCGCTTTGTTTTGTTTTGAAGGGGGTCTGTTGAATCTGGGCTTTTTGGATTAATGCAGCGGTTCCCAAACGTTATCTACTGCTCCCCGCCACCTTTGGCCGACACATTAACGTCTATCAACTAACTAAGAAGCAGCTTTTAAAAAGTGATTCTGCAACAATAGTCACAACAGTCATATCTTTTAAACAGATTTTATAAAGCAGGCTGATGAACAACGCCCCGTAAATAATTAGAAAAAGGATGAAAATCTTCTTTTAAGATGAACACTTTTAGTCCTCAGTGACAAGTTTGATCTTAGATCTTCTCTGGTGTGCAGCAGTAAAAAAATAATAGAGGCAGAAAAACGTCTCACACGGGCAGGATGTGTCAAAAGGAAGTGCGGTTTTCTTTATTACCCACCCAACAGGTGGAGCCCAAGGCGAGATATGACTTGTATTTTCTTGATTTTCTCATCTTTGGTTTAGTAGTTGTGACATCTGCTGTAGTTTCATTGTCAGCCTCATGTTACCCCCCTCCCCCTCCAAAAAAAATCTGCCACTACTATTTTCAATCCAACATTTCTGGACCAAAATAGTAAGTAATGTGGTGCAAAGAACACAAAGGTGTCAATCTACTTAGTGTCTATCTACTGACACTTCAGGGCTCCTGCTCCACATGTTGGTAAACCACCATGTAACAAAAAAGTAACCCCTCCCCCTTCCCCTCTCTCTCCTCCTCCTCCTGCTCAGCTCCAGTTGTGGCGAGCCCCCTCCACCTGCTGGCGGTCCACGCCTCCGCCTCGGCCTCCCTCCCCACCAAACGACAGAACGGGGACCAGGCAGCCAGCGAACAGCCGGACGCCAAGCGCAGCAAAACAGAGGCCGACGAGGCGGCCCAGCCCGCCGCCAGCGCAGACTCAGACTCGACCAACAACAACACCGGCAGCCACCTCGACTAGTCTGGACAACCCCACACAAAAACACCACACGACCCCCCTCCCCTTCCCCCCTTCACCATCACCACCTTCATCATCACCACCACCACTACCTTCTCCTCCTCCTCCTCTCCTTCACGGTTGTTTCTCTCTTGTCCCTGTCGTTTCGTTTTGTTTCTCCTTCTCCTTCTACCATTGACTCCCTGAGGTGCCAAACGGAGACGATTCTTTTCATTTCACTTCTGTTCAAGAGCGTCGAAAAAAGGAAAAGAAAGAAAAAAAAAAAAAAAAGTCCACCCCTTTAAAGACTGGAACGTGGGTTGAGAACAAAAAAACAAAGAAGTCAAAGGTGTCCCCTGTGAGCCACTGAAACAGGAGAGTGACTTAAAAACACGACCACAGGAAGCCTTAACATTTAACCCCTTAAAGAGCTGACCTCAAGCGGGTGCAGCCGGGAAGGGGAGGGGGGGGGGGAGGGAGAGTCTGCTCGGGCCGGACGCCACCTTTCTGTCACATCTACCTCAGAGCAGATTGGAGACGCCGGCAGCCAGCAGAGAACCACCCCACCCACCCAACCCCGGGACCTGTCGGGGGGCGGCCTCTGGACCAACCAAGCGGTGAGCGAGACGAGAATCAACGTTTAGAAAAACTAAAAAATCCAGAAAGGGATCAAACTCGGAGCCAATATTCCTGAAACTCTGGCAGCTAGCCTCTCACAATACTGACCTTCCTTTTATCGCAGCTGTACGTAGATATGCAGTATTTTGTTGTTCAAATGTGGAGCATAGGACATTTTTTTTAATGTATTTTCACTTATCTAGATAATTTAACGAAAAGGAAGCGTACAAAACGATGAGGTCGAAGACATTTCGGTAACTAAGTTAGACTTTTTTTTATATATATATATGTGGACTTCCTTTTCTTTCCATTCGGTGAAACTGTACTAGTTTTTTTGTAACATTTGTTTCCTCTTTCTCCCCTCCCCCTCCTCCTCCTCGTTCTGACATATCCGTATAAAATCTTCGCTTAGTTATACCTACATATTTTAATACTTGCACAGATAACCGATATAAGCATATGAAATCTCCATGTGTAGTTCCAGATGTTGACCTTTGCATGTATCCGACAACAAGAGAAGTTGTAAACTGTAAAATTGAACAGAGGAAGAAAAAAAAAAGAGACCTGCTTTATCCAAACCAGACCTGCACTTGATTCAATGTTTGTGTTTTCATTTCCCTCCCTCTTCTCCTCCTCCTCCTTCTTCTTCTTCTTTTTTTTTCATGTTTCTCTCCCTCCCCTCCTGGCTGTGTTGACGTTGTGGTGTTGGCAGACCCTCACCCTCCCCCACCCCCTGTCTCTCCTTTTTCGCTTGATTATTTTTACTCTGTTCTGGCGGCCCGGCGAGTCTGTTTTCTGATTGTACACGTTCCAACAATAGTAAAAGAAAAAAAATTGATGTTTGTTCTGCTTCAGTGGAGAAATGCTTTTTTTTAAATAAATTAATTTAAAGCCCTTTTTCTGCGTCTTTTGAGTCTTAGGTGTCGGGCCGGCTGCCCCTGAAGTCCTCCTCGTCTGGTTGCTCACACATGCCGCTCACAGTGAAGGACGAAGCACAAGTAGACGTTACACATTTGTTATAAATGTCACCACATCTTCACACTCGTGAACGTTTGCGGCAGGCTAACGTCAGCTCACCCTGACTGCATTGATGCGCACTTGAGAACGTATAGAGGCTGTGCTCGGGGTACCATGTTGGTCATACTGTTAAAGATTCATTTATAAGCAGTTCCACTCCTGCCCACAGGGGGGCAGCATATACGTGTGTTACAGAGTGTGTGACCGTTAGATAAGCTGCAGATTAACTTTGTCCTTTAACACAACATGGCTGAATCCTGTTGGCACACACCGGGCTCAGGTATTAAAACTTCTAAATCATATTGATATCACCAAAGAAACATAAATACAGGATGTTTTCAGTCCACCTGAGGGTTTTACAGTGACACAGCATCATGATGAACACCAGTATAAATACTAAATGTCAGCATAAATGCTTATTTACACCCATCAGCAGGTTACACAGACAAACATTAGAAACAAAAACATGGGGCAACATTTCTATTTTAATGCATTCCTCTTCTTGATTGGTTCATTGTGTTCTCACAGGCTGAATGTGTATTCATCCCCCTCTGAATGCTGGTGGTAAAATGTACAAAATATAAAAAATAAATAGGATCTAAATTAATTAAAGTAGTCCAATTGAAAAAGGATTAGAAATATGAGTACTTGTAGTTAAGGGGGCCGTTTTCAGCATCAAAGCCTCCTTATATCAGGTGACTTTTTATATTTAACTGAATCTTCTAGATTAAAGGTTGAAGGAAAGTACGGAGCCCCTAAAGTCCCAAAAAGTAAAACAATATATCTGCACACAAGTTAGAGGATGTGCTGTACACACAAAATAATTGTGTTGTGCACACTGAAGATTATTCTGCACAGAACATGTAGGAGTCTTTATTCCCTGTGTACCAGCTGCCATGATGTTCCTGGACAACAGAGGGCGCTGCAGCTGCAGACTGTAGCAGCTCTGCTCACTGACTCTTTTTTTTCTTCAGCCTTATGAGGCTCTTGATGCGTTTCTGAATAAACAGACATGCAGCGATGCTGAAACAATTACCCGGTTAGCGCCCCGTCGAGCTGCGACATTCCTCCTTTGTGTTGTAGGAGCTAAAAACAGCCGTGCGGTGTGTCGGAGGTGTTTCCTTCTCTGCACTTAAGGCTGTGAGCAGATGTGGTGGAATACACAAACACCTTCACAGCAATGATGAAACTCAGCAGACTTGTTGCACTAATATTTCAAACAATATAAAACCACTGGAGACCTGAGCTGATGTTTGGTTTACTTTTGATTTTCTTTGGAAGTTCAAAAACAGAGAACAGGGGACGGCTTTGGGAATAAATCGATTTTCTTTGAGACAAAGAGATTATTCCTCCTTTTA